>NW_027397065.1:68645601-68726114 GCF_003265705.2 Callorhinus ursinus | reverse complement strand
CACACACACACACACACACACACACACACACACACACACACACACACTTCACAGGACTCAGAACCCACAGGAAGGAGTCCACGGGGGTCTAGACTGGAAAACAAATCAGCTGCAAACAAGACTCCATGCTGAATTCAAAATCCCTGCTTCCTTCTGAAGATTAAGTCTTTGTTACTGGGTCAAGCTTGACTGCTTCCCTCCTTCTTTCTTCAGAAGTCATTACTCCCAGGAAACTTCCTCTGTCCCTCACGCAATGAGTGGGCAGGACCCAGCAGGGTCGCAGACAAGCCCAGACATGTCTGCATCCAAGGTGATCAGCTCAAGCAAGACCCTAGCTATAAAAGCATCTGTAGTACTTTCACCTGACATGTAGTCAAAACCATTAGCCTCAACCCATCCGGACTTGGAAAAATTGGTTAATAGGCAACTCTTTGCTTACTGAATTCGTTATTAACTCCAATTCTTTTCAAATAATCGATATCCAAATATTCCATAGAAGTTAATGCTAGACTAGAAATCTGCCAACTGAACATATTGAAGCGAAACTATGGAATACACCCAGAGAAGGAACTATTCAGATGATTTTGCAGGTAAGTGCCTTTATGGAAGCTGATACTTACTATGCAACTTTAGGGAAAAATACAATAAAACCCTATTATGAGATACCTTCCTATATCACTAATCCAATTATACTGCAGGACAAAATTGTATTTCTGTGTTAAAATGAAATATACTTTATTTCTCCTCCTGTGATATAGAAAGTATATCGAGTTATTTTCCTTGGTAAAAGTGACTTAATGGTGATGAATCACACTCGACTACCTTAAAATTAATTCCTGATATACTGCATTATTTTTAAATATGTGAAATAAGAGCAAAAACCTATCTTTTGTACTGAGAAACTTCTCTTTTCTATTACTGTGTTAACGTACAGAGCAAGAATGGTTCGTGTATTATAATTACATCTTTTTCTCTCTAGATTCAGCAGAGGATATGCTAAATTTTAGAAGCTCAAACAGAAAGACCTTTGAATAGGTTTAGAACTGCAAAAGATGAAATGCAGAAGTGAATATACAAAGAGGTAATACTCAGGGTCGTTCTTGGGCTTTATCTCCTGGCAGTCACTTCCAATGGCACCAGAAAGATTTGTATAAAGCAGTACATTGCACACAACAGCAGGGTGACTGTCTATGATCGTGGAATCTTGGAGATAGTGTGCTGCCAAGGTTCAAAGAACGCAGAAAGAGGACTGTACAATGGCTTATGTTCTAGGAAAGAATGCTCTGCTAAATATAGATGTAGATTGAAGAGAAAAGTGGCATTTTAGCAATTTTATGAAAATAGAAAGTATTTAGAAAAACTGAGCCCGTGTTCTTCTCAGGGTCAGCTAATGTGACTCCAAAAACCATTCTGCTCAGTTAAACATGCATGAAGAAGTTATATTTTGTGTAAATGTACTTCACAGCATGATTAGAGTTCTTTCAAGGAGATACCTTTATTGAATAGGTTTTTCAACTTCACATGTTCACATTCTTGAAAGACTAATGGATCCTTCATTAAAGAGATCACAGCTTTTCAGGTGTCATGCTTGAAGACACACAATGAATTGGTCATTAAGAAAATTCAGCCACGCAGAAAGGACAAGAGAACAACTGGCCGGCTCTTCTAATGACTCAAACAATGTTGGCAGAGCTGCTGTCATGTAGGGGCTGGTTTACAGCTGCAGAACAAGCATTAATTTTTCAGACATAACAACTAGGTGAAAGAATCAACCACCTCAGAAGGAAGTATCCACCGTCTGAAAAAAACAGTTTGTACACTGGTGCTTTTCACCAAAAACAGGTCTATGCACAGTGAATGTTACTACTGTTCCATTCTATTTATCTTGGCCGTAAAATGTGATGTACCTTAGACATAAGTCAAAGTAATCGTTCTTAGGTGACTACTTTCTCATTAGATCATATGCATTCAAGAGACCACACCTGTAAGACTATACAATTCTGAAATAAAAATACATTTTGCACTGTGTTAATGGCCTCATGTGGATTTCCTTACTTTAGGCTGAGTCGGTTTTGATTTTTACTAGTAATGAAAAACACTTGCCTTGCCCATTGTGTCCAGTTCGTCAAGCCTTACCTTGAAACTCTAAGGAATGAGTAGATCTGTCTTCCTTCACCTGAGTTTATCTAAATATCTGAACTCAAGATTTTTCTGTGCCTGGCTGAAGGGTAGACAAGAATTAGGGAGAAAACCCAGTCTCTCGCAGCAATTTCACAAACCCTCTCTGCCCCTTTGCCACTGTCATAGGGAAAAAAGTCCTGGTAGAGGCTGTTCTTTCAAGGATAAGCTGACAATTTGCTAAGCCTATGTAAAAGCACTCTGGTAACTTCTCGATTAATTTTGAGATTTTTTTTTTCCACCTTGTGGTGCTTCAAGGCCAAACGAGCCTTCAAGGAGGTCACAGGAATGTAAGAACATAAGAAATGCCATAATAGGTCAAATTAATGAGCCAGTTGGTCTGATATGCTTTCTCTGAGAGTGGCAACAAGGTACATTTTGTGCATGTTGTCAATTTCAAAATATTTGAGGCTATAATGAGGAGTATTTCTTACATCAGGTGTCTATTTCAAATGTCCATGGTTCCCTTTATTAATGTGTAATGCATCTTCACCCATAAATTCATTTAAACCCATCTGATGATATTTTAACCATGTACTACTTTTTGTGTTACAAGCTCTATAAATCTATTGCCTTTAATTTGGTCTAAACTACCTGCTTCACATTTCCAAGGGTTTCCAGATTGAAGTATGCTAGGAGTTGGTAGACCAGTAACTGCTTCTGTATACTCTAATTGAAGTCTCTGTATCGAGTTGATTAAATATTTAAAATCCTCCCAAACAGGTAGTTACTGATGGTCCATCTACAACTCCTAGCACTTCTTGTCAGCTTTTTATTACCCAGGGTCAATAAGTTCCTTCTTAGAGTCTACTTAAGTATTTTCTGTTAGTTAGCCTATGTCCTTCTTTTTATTAGAAAGAGCAAATGATCAGGATTCTCCTCACAAAAAGTAAATAAATAAATAAGCATTGTTTTCTCAGGACTTAACAACAGGAGCCAAAGAAGCAGGGTATGAAGACAGCATGGGTCCATGAACATCTGGGCCTGCAGAGATGTACTTTTAATTGACAACAAAATATTAGCAATCCAAAAACTCATTGAAAAAGCAAGAATAAGGAACAAATATTTGTATTGCATTCTTTTATCCACAAGAGTAAAACAACTTTGGTATGAGATCTGTGGCATGTTTCCCATCAAAGAAAACATAATGAAATGAAATGACATTTTTTTCAGTTTAAAAGGAAGCAAATGTTTGATATAAAAAGGAAAGGAGGGGCCATCCAAGCCTTGAGTTGCAGAAAGGTCCACATTTTGGTCTCTCAGCCCTGGCTAAACTGCTGTGTAGTTGCCTCACTCCTATAATTTTTGGTTGGTCTATGAGAGAATGACTGAATCCTAGAGCCAGTAGAGACCTGAGAGATTTTTTTTTTCTTGCTTTATAGATAAAGAAACTGGAGAGCAGAGAGTTTAAATGGCTTTCTTGCAGCCACACAGCTGTTTATGGCAAAGCTAGGTATTAGATCCAAGTGTGGCCGCCACGTTACCCTGGAAAGCATGGCTGCCCCTGCTCCACGGGTTCTGTTCTTTCTCCCGGGACCACCCAAGGTCACTACCGGGATAACGTCTTCTTCCAATAAGACTTTGTTTTCTTCTAAACTCACACAACACATGCAGTTATTTAGCGAGTAATTAAAATGAAAAAGGCAAACCAAATACACCCAAATCCTACCTTCATTTCTCAACCCACCGAGTAATCCAATAAATTATTTACTTTGGGATTACTTGGGTTAAGCAGCATTCCCTGCATACTGTATGAGATGGCTCTGATTTCAAGCTTGTTTTAAATAAATAGTTCTATCAAAATAGAATGGCCTTAACTTTCAGCCCTGGGAATAAACAAATAGTCTCAATCAATGACGCTGAGACAACCATTTAACGTTTTTCAAGAGGCTAAGAAAAGAAATATTTTCATGCCTACAACACTAAGTCAGAAATAGCCTTTGGCACATCTTTAGCTTGGTCTTTTTAAAGGTTGTGGGAAAATATGGGGGAAAAAAATATAAGCAAAATTAGCAAGCTACCATGACAACAGCAAGTACTCAGAAGCAGAGCTGAAACTCTGGAAATCTCAGAGGGAAGCAGAGGAGGGTCCCAAGGACAGTTCATCAGGAAGGAGGCATCAAGCATAAAGAGAATTATTGCTAAATGGACAGATACTGGAACAGATATTTATTGTAATGGATTTCCTGTGGAGTAAAATTTTATCAAAAGGGCACTGTTACTGAGGAGAGACCATTTGCTTAAAATTATAAGTGTTTTTTGCTATACTGAACTCCATGTGGAAATGCATGTCCTACATTTTTATTTCTGTGAGCTGTCATTTGATTTAATGGACACAAGAAGCGGCATATTTAGGAGTAAAGAAAAAAATACATGGAGAAGTTTTTTCATTCCGTTTGTCAAAGTGGCTGAGTCAGGACTCAGAATAGACACGGATCTCCCAGGCTCTTTCTATCACAGCGTGATTTTTCTTCCTAGTTATATTGTAAGCCTTAAATACTTACATTCTTTCATTCACTCAAAAAATATTGACATGCAATTACTGTCTTCCATAGCTCTAGGAATACAGAGCTGAACAGGAAAGACAGCGTACATTACATCCTAGTTGAACAGAAATAAGCAGGTAAACCAATATATAAACAAGAAAACGTGTAGACAGGAGGACCAACAAATACAAAGGACTTGAGTCAGGAAAGAGTTTGGCATGTGTCAAGAACAAGAGGCAAGTCTACCTGGGTCACAGTCAGCTAAAGGGAGTGTACTTTGTAACAATATTTGAGGTAGGGTTCAGACCATAACAAAAGTTCAGTGGGAATATTTCATTCTTGTCCCCAAACATCTATTTTTCATACATCTGTCAGAATAATCTAAAGATGTAATCCCTCACCTGGATTGTTGCAGTAGAGGTAGATTCTCTATTCACAATGAATACTGAAAATAAAACCGATAAAGTATGATGATGGCGGCTTAGATGTGGGAAAAGAAAAGGGGGCAGTAACAGCTGCTAAGTTTTTAGTCCCAGACAGTGAGTGAAGTGAGTGAATGGTGGTGCCTTTTACTAAGATGGGCAAGACAGGGATAAGAGATTTGACGGAAAACTGCCTAATGGACAAACTTGGAGCATCTATTAGACATCCAAATAATAACAATATATAGTCCATAGTTCAAGGGAAAGATCAGGGCTGATAATATAAACTTGTATGTCATCCGCCTGTAAATGACACAAAACAATGGGTCCAAAAGCAGCCATCTGACGCCAAGAGGACAGACAGAACCCACAAGCCTCGCCCTGGGCTAACTTCAACAAAGAAGTGGGGAGTGGAGGAGTCAACAAGGAGCCTGAAAGAAAGATGTCACAGGAGAAAATGGAAATAAGGTTCATGTGTGTCACAGAAACCAACTCTATTTCCAAAAAGATAATCAGCTAGGTCTGATGCTGCTAAGAGGTTCCGTAAGAATAAAAGGAAAAGTATATGTTGGATTTGGCAAGAGGAAGGTCACTGGTGATATTTAAGATTAGTTTCCCTGCAGTGACAGAAACGACCACAGTTCTGAAAGGACTGTATTATGAATGAGAAATGGGGAAGGAAAAGCAGTGAGTCCAGGTAAATGTTTCTTCAACAAGGAAGCAGTTTTGTTCTACAAGGAAGTAGAAAAAACTGGGCACCTACTGGAAGGAAAAAGGGAAGTGACAAAATCTGAAACCATTAAATGGACCAAAAAAGACTCAGAGGAGGTAATCATGATCAAATTTATTTTTACCTCCCAGTCTTCTTTTAAAAATCTATTCAGGAATTACTTTCTTCTCCTTTCCTTGGATGAAAATTCAGGCAACCCCATGACTTTTCTAATAATTCTTAGTAATTCCCAACTCCCACCTTTAGTCACTAAACCTGATGTCCGCTTGGTAGTTAAAAGGTCCAATACCATGTAAGAGTCAAAGCCTCCAATTTCATTCAAAGGAAAGACATACATAAGTTACAGTTTTGTGGAAAATTTGTAGATGGAGTTCTAATCTTAAATCCAATAATGTCCAAAGAAATTACAACTTATAAATTCCTTGGGTAATTAAGTGAGTTTATTCTCTCTTACTTACCTCCCCTCCCATGGCTGGCTGTACTTTCTCACCCTTTCTAGGGTTGGAGGGAGGCGGAAGGAGGTAGCAGGTAACGGGGGGGGGGGGGGGGCAGGGGAAGCACAGGAAAGAGCATACATGACAGCACTGTTGTCAGCTGGCTTTGTGCTCTTTAGCTCAATGGAAGTGTACAGTTGTCTCCTCTGTGGGACTTTCTTATGGGTTCCTGGGTGACCCCACAACACTTGTGGCCTCTCACCCGCATTTCCCTTGATCCGATGAATGCATTGCTCCATTCTAGCAATTCCTTCATCCCACCTCAGACCATCTCCAGCTTCTTCTCTGGTGAAATCTTTCCAGTCCTCTAAAGATGATCCTATTAGGCCAAATCAGCAGTGATTCCAGAACAGCCCCTTCTCACTTATGACCCTAACAAACCCACAAGAAATTCTCCTGCATTCTTTGCCCAAATAGACCCTGGGATTATACTTAGAATTTAGGCAGCACTGGGGCGCCTGAGTGGCTAGGCTGGTTAAGTGTCTGACTCTTGGTTTCAGCTCAGGTCGTGATCTCAGGGTCCTGACCTCAGGGTAGTGAGATTGAGCCCCACATCAGGCTTCACACTCAGCAGGGAGTCCACCTAAGTTTCTCTCTCCCTCTGCCTCTGCCCCTCCCCACTCCACGCCCGCTCGCGCTCTCTCAAATAAGTAAATCTTAAAAAAAAGAGAGAGAGAGAGAGAATTTAGGCAGCAACAATTTTTCTTCACTTTGGTTTTCCAAACCATTCCATCTCTGCCTGTTAAGTTTTGTGTTTTTTTTCAGTTTGCGTTCACACACTGGGTTCATTAAGACATCATCATGTTCTCCAAGTGGACTCTTTGAATGTCCTATCACACATCTGAGGGGCAGTAGAAGGAAGAAAAAGACTCAACTCACACAGGCTGCTCTTCAAAGAAATCTTCTCCAAATCCTGCTTTTTAATCTGACCTTTTTATACTCACAATGTGAGCATAGTATTCAAGGGTCACATAACCACTCTCCTCAAACTCCTCTGGAAATTCTGCATATGATTTAGCACCTGCTCTGGAATGCAGCATCTATTTCATTATGGTCCTCAACTGAAATTGCAAATTTAAATCTCATTGCAAATTTTTTTTTACACAGAATAATCTAAAGCAAGCTCATAAATTGATGTGAATGATTAAGGGGAAAATGATCCAAAACAATCCAAGAAAGAAAGGGAATCACTACAGAAGGGAAATTCCTGGAGTAGGAAGGAAAGTGGGACTAGAAGAAGGATGTGATTATGTATATCTCAAGGAAACCAGTATTCAATGTTTCTAATGAAAATTTGTAAGATTTTAAAACACAATTTGATCTCATCTTTATAAATGAAGCAAATATTGACCTGGTTTAAAATCAGTTATCAGTGGGACCCCTGGTGGCTCAGTCGGTTAAGCATCTGCCTTCAGCTCAGGTCATGATCCTGGGGTCCTGGGATCGAGTCCCGCATCGGGCTCCTTGCTTGGCCTGCTCTGCCTGCCACTCCCCCTGCTTGTGCTCACTCTCTCTGACAAATAAATAAATAAAATATTTAAAAAATAATAATAAATAAATCAGTTATCAGTAATAATTCACCGTCTTTATGTCAATAACACTAGAATAACAAAAGTTTTCGAATATTTTAAAGATATTAGAAGCATTTAAGTTTTCAAAACAATTTTACAATGCTTCCTTTTATCGATAAATATTTAAAAGCTTCACAAAGTCTACCAAGATATAGCAGAAAAACAAAATTATACAGACCTATAATCTCTTATGTGAAATCCCAAAATCTAAATAGCTCTGAAAAACGTCAGGGTTTTTCATAAATTTTGGTGAAAAAGATCTGACCTGAACTGAAGACAGGTTATTCATAGTCTCTATCTTACTGTGGACATTTATATTTTGCTGGGAAAATATTAATCTGTTTGATCATGGGGTTTTGTCCCAGACCCTGCTATAAGTATTACATAGTATATAATATGAGCAAACATTACCTTTCCGAAATTGAGGGGCAGGTGGGAATCTAAATTCTTAAGCATTTCTGGCCCCAAGAGTTTTGAATGGCAGATTGTAAACCTTTAGTATAAACTAACACATAATATCTTTGCGAATTTAAGACTACTTAAGCATTTAATGAAGTCCAAATATATGGAATTCAGTATAAAGCAGAAACCCTGCCTTGGAGAAATAGTACAAAGACCTTTTTTGTGATCTTGTCTTACTTATATCACCAATAGCATGCAGAGACTCCAAGGAGCAAATTAAAGCAAGACATAGCGCACTGCCTCCAAAGAAAGCTGGGCTCTTCTGCTAGCTTCCTTATTTCATCTGGCTTACAACATTAAGCACGTTAATAACCAGAGCATCTTGGAAGTCATTTGACCAAGCCAGCCTTCAGATCCCTGGAGTTCAAGTAAAACTGCACAGTAAATCTACTGTAGTAATTTGGAATATGCAGTACAAATACAAAGGGAATCTACATTTAATCCATCTGTAAAAAGCATATCTTAAAATCATCAGAAAGGAGGATAAAGTTTATGGTGCATAATCCTACCCTCATGGAATTTTAGCTGACCAGCAAAATACCTTTTGATACCGCATTATCTGTTTTAATCTTTAAAAAGTTCTACCCTTGACCAAAATAGTTTTCAAGAGCAATGGTGCTGAAATGTGTTGTGCTGTCAACCATTGTATTTGGGGTCGAATCCTGCATCACTCACTGGGTTATCACCTGAGGAAAAGAACACATTCTACTGCCTGAGAGGACCACGCAAATGTTTCATATCCCATGTGTTAAAACTGATTCACAATTAAGGAGAGTCAACACAGACATGCACAAATATTAGATAATACTTTTCAACCCAAGATGTAGAAACAAAAACCTTTTAAGAACAAATAACCTATTATAGGAGCTGAAGAACATACAACTCAGCACTGTTCTTTTCACTCCTTTGGAAGCCTGACTGTGGTAGAAACAGGATTTAAACAAAATAATGTTCAATAATGAAAATGTGGTAATTTTGCTTAGAAACTGATTTTTTAAACTCTAAATTTTATTAGAACTCATCTCCAGACACCAAATGTACAATGGTCAGCCTGCCTTTTAAAATATAAGTACAGAGAATAAAATATAAGCTTAATAGAAACCTCAGACACTAGTGCTAATTATATCCGCCCCCTCCCCAAACAAGGTCATTGAGAGCGCTCCTCAGGAGAATGTTCCCTTGATGCCTGTATCTCTAGTGTGTCCAAAAATATTATTTCTATTAAGGTGATTAATATTCATTTAGGTTTTGTTTATCAACTTTCTTTTCTGCATGAATTACTAGCAATTATCATTATGGAGAAGGAGGAGAAGAGGCAAGAGAAGGAGGAAAAGAGATGAAGATGGAGGAAGTAAATGGCCCATAAAACTCTCCTACTTACATGCCCTAATCAACTGATGTGAACACTAATGACTGCTTTATCCTGAGATGCTGGAGTTGGGGGCGGGGGTGTCTCCCTCATCTCACATTCTGTTTTCCTTGGTTGTGTTGTTTAGTCTACATTTTATTATAGACTCTACACCTTCCTGAGAGTAAGCCTTTCATCCTGTTTTTTGAATTTCCAGTATTCAGAATCAATAAAAGTAAATATCCAAATAGGCTAAGGAAATAATTTCCTAAATTTCCTTACCAAATATGATTAAAAATAAACACAAACTAAGTGTTCATCCAGTGAGAGGATGTGTAGCTGGCACTGAGTCTTAGATTTTCAAACTAAAAAAAAAAAAAAAAAAACCCAAAAACATAAAATGACCAAACATACTAGAGTAACATAAAGACCAGCAGAAGCTATTGTTCAGAGATTTATTTTTTTTCTGGTAGATAAAATTTGCTTTTCCAGCTTCCCTTTGAATGACTTGACAAAATAATGACAGAATTTAAGAACATAAAGCTTGCAACTCAATTGTCGCAATTTCTGTTTTCATAGACCTGATGTTAGATGAAACCACTCTACACATTATAAAGGCTAGTGCCTCTGAGGTCAGGGGGTTGGTAGAGTTTTATTTCCCAAATTTTTAAGGGGGAAATACTTATTCCAGTGAAGCTCACTAATTCTGATTTCCAGGGGCGCCTGGGTGGCTCAGTCTGTTAAGCGACTGCCTTCGGCTCAGGTCATGATCCTGGAGTCCAGGGATCGAGTCCCACATCGGGCTCCTTGCTCGGCGGGGAGTCTGCTTCTCCCTCTGACCCTCTTCCCTCTCGTGCTCTCTCTCTACCATTCTCTCTCTCTCTCTCTCAATAAATAAATAAAAATCTTTAAAAAAAAAATTCTGATTTCCAGTGTACTGGCCTTATCTCATAACTAAAACTATTTTTAACATTTTTTAAAGACAGAACCCACCAAAATAATGAAAATATCTATTCAGTGATGATGCCCCTTTCTGGTTAACATCACGGAAAAGAAATGTGGCACTGTCAAGAGGTACCATACAGCCATAAATGTTTTTTCCATTCCCAGGTGGGAATGGTAAGCAATCTTTTACCTACCCTTTCTCCTTCTTCTGACTATAATGCTTTTAGATTCCATTTAGGAGTGTGTCTAATTCATTTTTCCAGCTTAGCAAGACTGGCCCCAAGTTCTTTCCTATTTCCTCTCTTGCTGTGAACAGAGAAACATCTCTGTAGAAGCTTGTTGGTCCCAGTGATTATCACCTTGGACCAAGCATATGCAGGCCCAGCTTTGTGCAGCCAAGAGGAAGTGGGCTCCTGCCAGGAACAAGCCTTAACAGAGTGGTAATAAATGAACAGGGGAGGTGACTCACTAACAAAAGAGAACACCCCTGAAGCTTCAAAGTTCCTAAAATACAAATGCAGCACGTATGAGACAGTCCTATTAAAAACTGTAAGACATTTTGATGACCTTTTATAAAATAGAAGCCTAGCCTAGTGCCCTTTGTCTACTGTTTAAAAATCTTTATTGTTGAAATTAAAAGAAATTAGAGAATAAAGGTCTGTTCTTGACTAAGAAAATAATTTAGAGTACATCAATTTCTTGACCTCACTAACTCATTATACTTCCATTAAGGGCATTACTTTCCAGTCGGCATATTGGTCAATTTAATGCTAAACTTCTGTTCAAGAAAGCATATGCCTGTGTTTTGGGGTATTTTTTAATTCATACTAAATTAAAATTATTTTATTTTGGGGTGCCCGTGTGGCTCAGTCACTTAAGCGTCTGCCTTCGGCTCAGGTCATGATCGCAGGGTCCTGGGATGGAGCCCCAAGTCAGGCTCCTTGCTTAGCAGGGAGTCTGCTTCTCCCTCTCCCACTGCCCACCCCCCCACCCTTGTGCTCTCTCTCAAATAAATATTTTTAAAAATTATTTTATTTTGCCTCATATTTCTCTAAACGAGTTTTGAAAATAGCCTTTTTTATATGTACTCAGGCCAATAAAACCTACCTACCACCCAGGGTCATTCTAATTCCTTCCCCAAAAAACCACTCTTACTTGTAGCCATGACAGTGTTGTGGTTTCTGGTTTTCTTTCTTTCTTTTTTTATTTTTGAAATCTATCAGTCAATTGATACCAATAGAAAATTAGAAATACATCAAGTGATTAAACATACTCAAAATGATGTGATTTTTGTCTTGTTATTATGATCTTTTTTATGGTACTCAGTTCAGAAGTGAAAAAGAGTATGTATTTTCAAAAGAAGTCAAGAAAGCACATATGGGAGGGGGGCTGTATCTCATTTCTTATAAGCAGGTTAAGGATCTTACTGCACCATTCCATCACAGACAATAAA
Source organism: Callorhinus ursinus (assembly GCF_003265705.2). Taxonomy (NCBI): domain Eukaryota; kingdom Metazoa; phylum Chordata; class Mammalia; order Carnivora; family Otariidae; genus Callorhinus; species Callorhinus ursinus. The sequence goes on along the minus strand of NW_027397065.1, from coordinate 68,714,025 downwards.
AGCAACAGATACTGATGTCAAAAAAAATCACCATTTGATCATTTTAAACTTCACACATACAAGTAAAGCAAACTGTTAACTTAATGTGCACAGACATCTCACTGTCTTGCATATAATATTTCATGTATTGCCCTGAAACAGAGTTCAGCGCTATTTATACTTCCTGAAGAAATATACAGGTGGGACAAAGAAGTAGCTTATAACACCTAAAGCTTCCCTTAGTATCCTCCATCAATCCCCCCAATTAAAAAACACCAACCCACAAGAACATCAAAGTCGTTTGTGTGCTTTGCAAGCACAGCTTCCAGGAAATGGCCCCAAACTCATCTTTCCAATTGCATTTCCAGTGTTATCCACAATGATGATGGGTTTAGGGCTATTCACAGAGATCCCAATTCTCCTTCCAGCCTGTGGGAGGGCTGGACTTCCTGCCCACCTGGCTGCTTATCATGTCCTATGACTTGCTTTGGCCAATGAAAGGTGAGCACAAAGGGTAAGTGTGACTTCTCAGGAGAAGTTTTAAGTCTGCATTGTCTTTTCCCTGGAAAATTCATGTCCAGATGGAGCCTCCATTAGTTTGACTCCTGAGTGACCACATTGAGCAGTGCCTCCCCTTTGTCAATCCACAATGAACATGTAGCCTGAGGGAGAAATAAACTTCTGTGGTATTAATCCACTGAGATTTTAGAATGCTGTATTGTTTCATTTTGTTTTGTTTTGTTTACTGCCACCTAACTTAGAGTACCCTAACATACCATCTCATAGAGAAACAAGAGCATCCTACAGGAGACAGCAAAGTTAGCCATCATCACAAGTTTCTTCAAAATAACATAAATCAACTACTCCACAAATCTCTAAAAGGCCACTTATTCTTTCATTTTAAAATCTAAGCCTTGTGTATTTTAAAAGATGCAGTTTTCCATTAAAAATAGCTATTTTTTATTATAGTGAGATTTTCAGCAGTCATGAGGATTTGAAAAAGTAGTTAATAGTAATAACATTTACACAGCAGCCTAAAACCATTTAAATTCATGTTTTATGTTAATATCATTATGATTGAGGGAGGTCTGATTAGAAGTTTCTTAGTTTTATTGTGCATGGTGTATAGAGAATAACATGACAATTCCTGTGTCAATGCTGATTGCAATGCACTTTGAAAAATGGCAGAGTAAGTGAAAATATCAGACAAATGTTTAAAAGAAAATTAAATACTACACCAAAGAGAGAAAATGGTTTTATTTTAGATGCTCAAATGCATTATCTGTAAGGAAAAAAAACTGCATGTTAGACTACTTGTCAGAATCCTAGAACTAGCTCAGAGAAATCATTTGGAAGTTAAAGAACATTAGCTCAAGGTCCCAGTGGACACTCACCAGAGATGACAGCCCTGCAAATCCCTGGTGAATGGTGTGGCTTCATCAGGCCTCTCAGGAAAGTGAAATCATAAAGTCACCAAATGCTATCACCTATGAGCCACTAGGTATGACAGTGTCATGAAGTGACTGAGTATTCTATGAAGTTGGACAAATGACACTCCTTCAATAGTTGGGGGCATGTAATTAATGGAGAAATGTGTGAACTTAGGAAATACTAGACTACAGAGTCATCAATATTATTTAAAAATTGAGTAAAGGAAAGGGTGATATATTCTTTTGGCAAATAGTAGTCCTATGTAAGAGTGAATGAGTGTGTGTGTGTGTGTGTGTGTGTGTGAGAGAGAGAGAGAGAGAGCAGACAGAGCATACATGTTCTACATAACAAGAGACCATCATTGGACAAGTATTTATTGAGGGCTTATTGTGTTGAAGTTTCTAGACTTGACAGCATGACAACACAAAGATGTTTCAAAAAGCACCCTGTGGTCTCCAAAACTTTACAGCCTAGGCCATACCAAGCATTCTAAGTCTTAGAGGCATAATGCATATCTGCTACAGCACTTTGCAACCCAGCCCATGCTCTGATTATTGTAGACTTAATAAATAGTTGAATGAATAAACAATAGCTGAGAATGAAATCCATCAATGTATTTTTTTTATGTACAAACTTCACAATTTCTGAAAACTTGCCACTCTTCATTTGGGACATTCACAAACCTGCCTGCAATATAGGGTCTAACTCACAGCACAATTAATTTGTTACAGAAATATTGTGACAATTTTATAATAGTCATGATACTGCAATTTAAAGTATTAACCAGGTGGCCTAGCTGGCTCATTTGGGCAAGTGTGTGACTCCTGATCTCAGGGTTGGGAGTTTGAGCTCCACATTAGGTGTAGAGATTACTTATGAAAAAATCTTTAAAGAAATAAAGTATTAACCAATGTCTTATATAATAGAAAAATGAATAGTTGAGTTACAAATGGCCAAGAGGGAAAAGGGAGTTAAGGGAATCATAATTCTAAGCAAAAACTCTGAAATAAAATATTTTATGAGGTTTTGAATCAGCTCATTTTACTATTAATTTGAAACAGTGACAACAAGTATTTGATAGTTTAGTCTTTAACTCACACAGTCTTTCTATACCTAAAATATAATAAGGTAATGTTTATCAAGGCTCGACCATATAACAGATGGCATGTGTATATACATATACATGTATATTATTTGTTTATCCCATTTATTCCTAACCTCAGCCTTACGAATAATTAAGCACACTATCAGGATGTTTCAGACTGCAAATAATTGACAAAACCAACTCAAGCAGGCATAAAGTTTTATTATCTCACATATCAAAAAGGCTTCATTGGTTAATTCTGTTTTTCATCAATGTCCTCAAAAACTTAGATTTTGTTGACATTTTCTTTGAGCTATACTTCATGTATCAACTTGGTCTTCATGGTTTCAGGGGCCATCCCTGTATGCTGTTCCAGGAAGGCACAAAAACTTCCAACAGAAAAGGGGGAGAGTTGTCTCTTTCTGTGTCCTTTTGTCAGCAGGAAAATCTCTCTGAGAAGCCTTGCAGCGATATGGCCCCCTTCCCCAGATCTCATTAGCTACACTGGATCACAGACTCATCCCTATACCTTTCACTGGTAAAGTGGTTGGTTCAGATGGTTACGAATTCATTAGCAGGGGTCCAGGGCGTCCTCCCTGAGCACATGGCCACAGAGCAAACAGTGGGCACAACTCCTTCAAAATGAGAAATCAGCCAACTAACCACAAGTTGGACATGGAGGATAAGAAACTAAGAGTGTCTGCTATAGAATATTTTTTTTCATGCATGGTTAATCCTATTATTCACAGATTCCTCATTTGTACATTTCCCTACTCACTAAAATTTATTTGTTTTTTTTTTTGTTTTGTTTTGTTTTTAAGATTTTATTTATTTATTCATGAGAGACACACAGAGAGAGAGAGCGAGAGAGAGGCAGAGGGAGAAGCAGGCTCCCAAGGAGCAAGGAGCCCGATGCGGGACTCGATCCCAGGACTCTGGGATCATGACCTGAGCCGAAGGCAGACGCTTAACCATCTGAGCCACCCAGGCGCCCTCACTAAAATTTATTTGTAACCCAAAGTCAATACTTACACACTTTTGTGGTCATCCACAGACGTATAGAACAGTGAAAAGTTTGCGTCACCCGATAGAAGTCCATTCCCAGCTGAGTTCAAACAAGGTGAGGTTCTGCCTCCTCATTTCTGCTCTCATACTGTACACAAGTATTCTTTTCACAATCTTTAGTGTCATGATTTTTGCATTTTGTGCTATGTTGATTATTTCACTACTTTAAAATGGCCTCCAAGAATAGTGCTGAAATGCTGTCTAGTGTCTAGTGCAAGAAGGCTGTGATGTGCCACATAGAGAAAATATGTATGTTAGATAAGCTTCATTTAGGCATGAGTTATAATGCTGCCGGCCAGGAGTTCAATGTAAATCAACCAATAATATATATTAAGTAAGCTGTCTTTAAGTAGATATACACATAAAACAAGGTTATGTATTGATCCACTGATGAAAATATATGACCAAAGGCTCAGAGGAACCTAACCCTGTATTTCCCCTGTGAGCAATGGTTCAGTATTCACTAATTCAATGTTTGCAACAACTTACCAGAACAGAATTACTGCAAATAATGGGAACTGACTGTGTAATGAAACTAAGATATAACTAGGTCAGGTCACACAGCCATAAGTAGCAGGCCAGACCTCAAATCCAAATCCTATAACATTGTTAAGGACTTTGGACTTTATCCTGAGAGCAACGGCAAGAAATTGAAAAGTTATAAGTAGGGAAAACCATGAATAGATGTGTGTTTCTGGAGCACCATTTTAGATATAATCTGGAGAACAAACTAGAAAGAAAGAAGACTGAATTTAGGGAAGCCAGGTCAGAGGGCTATTGCAGTAATCCTGGCGAGAAGTGATGATGAAGGATGAGTAGAGTAGGAAGCTACGGATAAGAATATAAACTGTCTCCTTCTGAGCCAACAAAAAGCAGAACCCCCCACGATGTAAAGACTGGTCACCAAGAGGGGATGTAAAAGGAATATAGTGAAAAAGGAACAGTGAAGTTTAAGAGGGGAAAAGGTGTAGAATAGAAATAAAAAGAGAAAAGAAGGATCCAAATTCAGAATTGCTGGGTAACCAGCTAAGCCTGGCCCAATTTCAGATCCTCATCTGAAAATCTTAGTAAAAACCTAGTTCACAGCCTCTATTAATATTAGAGCATTAAATTTTAATAAGTGGAAAATGGAATTCATAAGCCTTCTCAGTTGCATCCAATAGGGAGTTGACCAGTCGCTTGTGATTTTACACATCTCTTGGTAGAAACAGAGTTACAAATACAGAGCTGTGCATTGGGATACATCATGTAAATGTGTGACTCTCCCTGGAGGACTTTCTGTCCCCAAAGTAATGACTGAATTACAATTGAGTTATAAATATGATAGTCCCATCTGCAATCAATATCAAAATTTTCCTGATGTAGTATTTAAAGTAAAATTTATCCCAAATCCCCAGAAGCCTTCAAAACTATCACATTTGAATGCAGGTAAGTAAAATAAGAACTATGCTTCTTAATTTTTACTATCATGTCACATTTCAGTTGGAACATTTTGGAATTTGAAGTCTTATCAAGTCTCCATGAAATTATATGAGAGAAGAGAAGAGAAAGAGAAACGTCCATGCTAGAAAATGGTGAACTTTAGAATGTTAGAGCATGTTAAGTCCTTTTCTCTATCATGTATTGATGTCCAATGCATTGGCATCCCTAGTTCTTATAACATGTGAATAATCTTAATTATCTCATAATAAGAATATTGTATTGTGCTATATGATATCCAAATAATTAATGCTAATATATGGCCATAGGCAAAGCTTTACATGCTGTGCATCTGAACCACGTGCTAGATGTATTACATAAATGATAAGCACACACTTGGATAACCCACTGTACTATAATCCTTTAAAGTAAAAGGCCATCAAAACTCTTAGTCTTTCAACAAGTTCATTAAAACCTTTCAGACACACTTAGTTAAAAAGATGATCAATGAAATTAGAAATGTGGGAATTATTTTAGAATATTTTCCAAATGCTGAACTTAAAGAGATATACAATAAGCATGTATTCAATTTGATTCCTCCTACTGCTGGCTATTCTGCAAATGATTTGTGCTGAGTGTCCTGTAACTAGAATATATCTTTCATATTATATTTGTCAAGGTAAATTCTAGCGGCCCTAACTTCTCTGTGGCTTAACACAATAAAAGTTGATTTTTCACAGGAGAATTAGGGAGGGTGTTCTTGGTTGGGCAGTCTTCCACATGGCCACTCAGTACCCATACTTTTTCCATCTTCCTTAGGATGCCACCTTCTTCTAGGTCCCAGGAGTTCTCTTCATTCAGCTGATGGATCCTGAAAGATCCACCACACCCACCTATTTCTTAATCACACTAGTCTGGAAGTCCTTTCTCTTATACTTCACTGTTGAGAACTAGTCACATAGGCCCACCTCCGAGGGCAAAGGAACTGGGAAACACAGCTGCATCATTCCACACTGGACAGAGTCCACAGACAGTTCAAATAGGTGTCTCTGCCTCACGCATCATTTGCATTTCTTCTCAATGTTTTTTGCTTTTTAAGATCTTGGTTACAGAGGGGAGTCAAAGCATCATTCACAATTCGATACATCATGAATCTTTTTTGTTATAGGACAGATATATTTGTTATGCCTCTTCCATAATACTAAAGTAGACTTCATATGCATCTAGATGTTTATATCAAATAGTGCTAATAAAAAGAATACTTTAAAATTGGTATGAGAAAAAATTTCAGCATATACAAAGAGTATTCATCCTTTACCACTCCACTCTTAACTCCCCTTGAAAATTTTAGGTTTATGGTGAAACCTGCTTCCCTATTTTCTTAAAAAAACAAAAAGGCATAAAAATATAAGGTACTACTGGAAGTTTTTGGTCCATCCGGGCCTCGGCATCTTGTAGGCTGAGGTACAGCAGGACAATGACCTTGTTTACTTACATTTTTTTCAGATCTTAACCAAATTGCTAACTGAGATTCATACTGACATACCCAGGCTCCACTGTTCCAAACATCACCATTTGCTCTAAATACAACTTTAAGCAGTTGTGAAATCTAAATCTGAGCCTTTCTGTACACTCAAACTAATACACGGTTATATATGAATTATATATCAATGAAACAGGGACAATTTTAAACAAATCTTTTTTCCCTACTGCTAGAGAAATTACTCATGAGTCAAGGAAAGTAAGAGGTTATACTTTGATTTCAAATAAATGGAACAGTAAATATTAAGAAGATTTGCGTGGACTATAAATATAAAAACTACTTTGAAATAATCCTAAAGATATTTTAAGTAAAGAAAAAAAAAAACAAAGGTCCCATTTAAGATGAGGCAAAGAACTCGTAGAGGCATGGGAGAAAGGAAATAACATGCCTTTGGGCTCAAAAGAAATTATGCTGAACTTCAGCGAAGGGATCAGAATAGAAGAAATAATGCAAAAATATTGATGGCCAGACTGCCATGATTCATAAAGAATGTTCTTACTCCCGAAGGCCAATTAATTGACACAATAATTCTTTTAAAAGCATGGTAATGATGCAGTGAAGTACGGGGATGTTTCTTACGAGCACTTTAATGGACAGCTGGTAGATGACATCAGGTAAGGACTGAAGAGCAACTCAAGTACTGATGGGACAGATATCATAAAGTGAAAGGAATATGAGACAAAACATTCTTCACCCTTGCATGGAGGTTTATCTATAGTTCAGATGGAACTCAGATTTACCAGAAAACAGGGTCAACCTTAAACTATAATTTTGCCTCTTTCGCATTGTCCTGAAAATATTTCAAGCCTTAATTCGAAAAACTGGAAAAAGAACTTTCTGTAGAATAATGAAATTCTTCCTCCCAATCTGCTTTCAGTGGGGCTACACCATGCCTCCACAGAGTCCCCATCTAGTACACAGTATGCACTGAATGGAATGGTTAGAAATGACATTTATCAGATATCAAGATAATATTTCTTTAACAGCACCATTTGGCATGCATTTGTTTTTAATTTAGAATGAGTTTAAATTAATTTTGTCTTAAAATTTTCATGCCACTTTCTGGGATGTTTGCAGCTACCCTGGAGGGCAATGAAACCAGAGCTGGGAATCACAGCTTCAGTCTTTAGAGAGAAGGAAGCAATTTCCATAATTCCAAAATCATTTCATTAGTGAGTATGTATGGTCTGAATTTTCAGATTTAGGGAACTGACCATATGCTCCCTTCTTCTCTGAAAAAAAATAGTAGCAAATTGCCACCATCCAACAGGGAAAGAACTGAAGATATATAATAACAAGGAATTATAAATATAAGGGCACTTCATTAAGCATATTGCTTAATATAAATGTGTGGTCTCTGTGTTAATTACAAAGCTTTCTTCCCCCTAAAGTTACAGAGTAATGTATCCTATCTTTAGAGTTACTAATAGGTCAGCCAAAAGGAAATGACTGAGAAAGAAAAATGCATTGCAAAATAGGCACTATGTTTTACTGAAAAGAGTTGCTCCACAATATAGCAGCATTACCTGTGATTTTTATTTTGTGGATTGTTAATAGGACATCAGGTTCCAGTGGTGGCAATATTCACTGGGGACCAGATTCACTCCCTAGGTTCAAATTAACAGCACAGTCTTACAGATTTCTAGAGAAAGATATATACCGCTGTCAAAAGCACAGCATATTGTTAAATCATGTGTTAAAATAAGATCCAGAAGTCACAGTAAAAAAAAATTTTAAACTGTAATTGTGGAATGGAAATATTATTTCTAAAAAATACATTGTTTTCCAAAACAAAATATGCTCTCTATTTAACATTTTTATATTAAGCTATTTTAAAAGCATTCGTACATGGAATTCATGGAATTCAAAGCAACTTTCACACCTGATCTGAAAGCTCACGACATCCCTGGGAGTTCAGGAAGGTAAAATTATATTCTTTTTGCCATTTTATAAAGAAAGAGGCAGTTAGCAGATAGATTATGTGGGTTATCCAAAGTCAAAATGTAGAAAAGTGGCAGATCCAAGAATCAAACCTCTAACAACCAGTTCTGTCATAGAAAGGGACTGTCAAGTGTACACGGGGTCTGATGCACACTTTCACCTTTCAACATGTCTAAAGCATGCTTGGCCCAGGCAAATAGAGCCCTAATTCATTCTTACATTTGCAAGGTAATAAGCCTAAAATGAATTAAAAGGCATATCATGTCATGGCCTTGGGAAAAAACATCCTCTCTCATTGCCATTACAGAGAGAGATGAAATCATATCAAAGTAAGCTAGACAGTTAAAAGGGAATAGGAAATAAAAAGGAAGTGGCCAAGCGGTGCTGGTGGCAGCTGTCTGAAAGGGAACATCAGCAGGATCAAATAACAGAACTTTCTTAGTTGATTCTTGAAAGCACAAACTAGAAAAAAAAAAAGAAAGAAAGAAAGAAATTTAAATTTAAAAAAATCATACACACAGCATTACGCTGAATCTAAATACACATCCACACATATTCAGTTTAGTTTTAGAAGGTGTAATGGAGAGCCTCTCACAGGCAGACCAAATTAAGCACCAAAACTAAACGTCTTTGAAGTCAGTGTAGACAGTCACTTGCATGGCCTCGCTTGAGATGAGCCCAGAGCTCACATCTCTTCATGCCTGGCATGGGGCCTGAAGTCTCCTCCAAGGAAACCATTTCTGAGGATTCCCGGCTCAAATGCAAATATGTGACAAGGGAGGAACAACTGTAATCTAGATTTACCCATTAATACAATAGTTTATATCTGGGAAAGAATCAGGGATTGTAAAAGCACGGGAGGGAAAAAGAAAAGAAGGGGCCCCAAGGAATTTACTGCACCTGGAGGGTAAGCGCTGCTACCGGAAAGCTCAGCAAATTGCTCCATTCAGCTGAAAGATGCCTGGCAATTGATGAAGCCAGGAAAACAGCCTGCTCGGTAACACAATGGTAAGTTCAAAGGGCTCTAGTGCAGCATGGTAAGTAGTTGGTCTCACTGTATACAACTGGTTACCTTTTTACATCTTTTGATAGTTCCTCCTTCCCCGCCACCTACCCTGACCGAGGCCATTATACATCTGGACCCTGCCTACCTCCCAGACGTCATGTCCTATCTTCTCCTCTGCACTAATCCCCCTTCCCTGCACACATACACCCCACGTTCGAGGGGTGTACACTCAATTTTATGAATTCACCGTATTTTCTTATCTCTCGAAACTCACCCACAGTTTCTTCTGCCTAGAATTCATGTGCAAAAAAACATGCATTTAGCAGCTTATACTGATTGTTCAAGACTCAACTCAAGACATTCCTCCAGGAAGCCATCGCCCAGGCTAGATAATGTGTTTCTTTTACACGTTCCAAGCGCACCATACACAGACAGATCCCAGTAGAACTTCATCATACAGAGTACTTGAGAAAATTGGACAAAAACAACTGCAGACCAGTTACACTCTAATCACTGCACCAATTGACTTTTTGTGTTCAAAATACACAAAAGAACTGAAGAAGGTTTCTGATAAAAAGCAACACACCATTCTATAATTCAGGAAATTCGAGTAAAAGAGTTCAACCTTAAAAACAGAATCAAAATGTTTGCAAAGGACCCGTGTACAAGAGAGACCCTGTGAAAATTTTTAGTCTATTTCCGGAACTCGGTCTTGACCAGTTAAAATAATAAACTATGGGTATTGGTAAGGGGGCTTTTTAATCCTCCATACACTGGCCTTGGTGACAAGAGAAAGAAAAATACAACATGTAGCTTAAAGTTGGGAAAACCATAAGGTTTTTCCACCCATTGTACAAAACTTTTCTTCCCTAGAAGAGCATATTTAGCCCACTAGTTCCTCAAAATAGAAGGGAAGGGATTATTTTGACCTTTGAATTAAAAATATCGGCCTGAAGCTGGGGCTCTAACTTGAAAGTAAATAAACCAATAGAGGCAAGAGCAAATAACAGTTCACTTTGAAAATGACTCGCTGGAACAGCTGGAATATCAAAGTGATCCTTTCTTTAGGAACAAATCTGAGAAAATATAAAATATTATAAATTGTTTAATTTGGCTTTTGGCTCTCTAAACAGTTATGTGTGTTTTTTACTTCAAACTATTATGCTTCCATGATAGCAGCCTTTTTTCTCCTGTACTTTGTAGCGTATCCTATGTACCTAGGAAGAGGTAGTTGGAAATTAATGAATAATGGTAATACATTATAAATGTATTCTTTATACATTATATAGTACTGTATAAATGTACTATATACATTTATGTTATAGAACATGATGTAGAAAAGGAAAGTAGAGATACAATGACCTTTTATTTCTGATTCTGAATTTGACCATGCACAGTCATTTATCAAGAATTCTAGTTAGCCTGTTTTAGTTAGCATAGAACATTCTAGTTAGCATAGAATGAATAGATCATGACCCATAGCCAACCACCGAAATAAAACTGTGTCAGGTGAAGGCATAAGAACATTCATTACTGGTGATTGAAATATTTGAAGTACACTTGTAAGCATTATGTCTATTATTGGGTCTATTTTTTTAAGTATCAATAGACTCTTCTACAAAATAAAATATTTCATTTCCTCTTCACTGATAGTAAATGGAACTGCCAATATGTGTGAGAAGGAAAAGCGTCTCAAAATTTTGTTATGAAGGCCACTGAGGAGAGTTAGCTATTAGATGACCTTCACCCACTGGAGACTCTGAGTATCTCTGCTTTTCAAGTAGTTTTCTGTATCTACAGACACCATCCGAGTTGGAATTAATAGCCTGAACATAGGCATGATTTAATCAAAATGTCCTTGGTGCCCAGTCCAGCATTTCAATTTAAGAATTGAAATCCAGTTTCTGCATTTTAAAAATCAAATCCATTCTCCATGGAGAATTTTTACAAAACATCTTGACACCTGCAATGCTGAAAATAGATCCAGCCCTATTTAAGAGAAAGTAACAGCAAATCGGGGATTTGTGTGATGGCAGTAAAATGCAGTTAAGTGTGGTCGTGCCAGGTTTTAGTCTAGAGACAGGGGGTTTTCATAGCACATTATAAACTCCTGAAATGGGAGGTTATTAGAGGATCAGTTCCCTAACTGTGTGGTTCTAGCAGGCTCTGCTCTGCTGCCCTCTTTATTCTCCTGCTGGGAGCTCTGTCTTCTGAGGTGCAGAGCACATCCATCAGCCTTTTTCAGCTGTTAAGGCACTTCATTTATTCCGGTGTTCCCTTCAATTTATTCCCTTGCCTCTGCCCCCATGGACCTGAGAGATCTACAGTTCTCTTTGGCCTCTCAACAGGCATAATGGATCACCAGCTGAACCATCCTCACACAGCCCTTCTTGCTAGGAAATTATTTCTCTCCTGCTTCCAGTGTTCTTTCCTTTCACTTGGCAGACCCCTTTGCTATTGCTCTGGCTGTGAGTTGTCTGTATGCAAAGAGATAAAACTTGGTCAAAGATGATGACTTGCCTTTTGAACGTGTCTCTTCAATACTGGTCCTTTGATCTTCTCCAGCAGAAAACGTGAACACACTTGCTCAAGAAAAGTAAGTGTTATTATCATCAGGTCTCTATTCTTTGAGACCCTCATAGATTATTATTCAACTATTTGGGAAATTAGATCTATTTGTCTCATTGGAGCCCTCTCATGTTGAAAGGCACTTTCCTAAATATAATATTCTGTTTTAGAAAAAAAAAACCCTACTAAATTTTATGAACTAGACAAAATAAAAAGTAGCAAATTCCCCAAAAAGAAGCAATCTCAAACCCTTGAGATTATTCGTCATCTTGCTGTACTAATAATGTCCATATCTGTTCCACACTAATTTCATTAATTAACGATGATCCTGCTGCTCTAACCTCCTAAAAGAACTAGGCGCTAGTGGAAACATCACTGGGTTGGGGGCTAGAAGACCTGAATTCCAGTCTCAGATCTGTGTTGACTGGCTTTCAGCATGTCACCTAAATTCTTAGGGCCTTGGCTTCCTCACCTGTACTAAGAACAGGTTGGAGGAGATCACTGTGATCCATTCTATGACTGGTACTCTAGGAAGAAATTTAAACTAGATTCTTTTTTTAATTGTCTGACTCTGTCCTTTATTTTCCTTGTGGGCTCCATTTCCTATTCCTCTCTATACATGGTCTTTCTTTTCCCCTTTTTCTCCTTTATTTCTTCCTTGTAAGCCATTGTCTTCCTTCTCTCTATCCACAGCCCATCCATAGAAAAGCCCACTCCTTAGGAGTTAGGTTTCAGAACAGCCCTGAATACAGAAGTCCCATAGTTCTCAGATTTGAGGCCGTCTTGGCTCCCTACAGGACTGATATCAAATTCAACCTCGCCTACAGAGTGGTCCTTTAGAATTGAGAAAGGTCTTGTGATAGAAGCAGGATTTAGGTGCAGGTTACAGTCATCACTTCTCTCCTTCCACATCATCCGAGGATTGAAAATTAAGACAAATCACTCTGTCTTCTCCATCTTTCTCTCCTCCTTGCCAATTTCTACCTTTTTCTTACTCTCTCTCAATCTCTCTCTCTCTCTCACACACACACAATCATGCTAGAAAAATCATGTAAAATGAGAACATGGAAACTAGTCTTTATATGTTGCTTAATGATGATACATATCTTTTACTTCATTTTTTAAAACAGAAATAGCTTTTTTTATCATGCTTATCAATGTTTAATCATAAGATAATTAGAAAATGTCAAAATGGGTGAAGGAAAACTAAACATTATTTCAGAGGCTACTAGTGAGGTAAAAATCACTGTTTACAATTTAGAGCATAACTTTCCCAGTTATTTCTAAATATAATGCTTTTTTCTTCCAAATATTACAAATGTTATTCATATTATTTTATACCCTATTTTTTTTCAGCTAAAAACATATCATGGATCTCTTTTGATATCCATGGGTAGATGTGTGCCTTCTCATGACTAAATACTATTCCACTTTATAAATGTGCATGAATCATTTAGCATCCCCCAGTTCATAAATAATTAGTTCTTTTCCTAATTTTTTTCTATTAACAATAACACTGTAATGTTCATCTCTATATGATTTGTGTGTTTCTTGAACTATTTTGAGATGAAAAATTCCCGTAAGTGAATTTTTTGAACAAAGGGTATTTGCATTTTAAAGAGTTTTGGTTTATAATAGCAATAACTCTCCAAAAAAAACTAACCCAATTTTGACCCCAGTAGGAAACAGTATAAAATAAAAATCATATACACACACATTCTTGCCTACCTTGGATATGGTTACTTGCTTTGATTTCTACTAATTTTGTTGAAATATGAACTCATTTGATTACTTTACAAATGAGATTAACATCCTTCCATATGTTAATTGGCCATTTCATGACTTCTGTGAGTTTTTCTCTACACGTACTAAGAATATTAGCTCTTTTATTTCATATATTTTGCAGCTGTTTTTCCAGTAGGCAATGTATTATATTGTGATTGCTAGGGAGAAATGTGTGCTTTTCACATACTCCAGTCTAGCAATAGTTTTCTCTGTCTTCTTCACCTTGGTGCTACACTTAAAAACACTTTATACAGATCAAGATCACAAAACTATTCACCTACATTTTCGTCTGTTCTTTTCCATCTTTCATATTAAAACATTTAATGTGGGGCACCTTGGTGGCTCAGTCGGCTAAGTGTCTGCCTTCAGCTGGGATGGTGATCTAAGGGTCCTGGGATAGAGCCCTGCACCGGGCTTCCTGCTCAGCAGGGAGTCTGCTTCTCCCTCTCTCCCGGGCTTGTGCTCTCTCTCTCGCTCACTCTCTCTCTCTCACATAAATAAATAAAATATTTTTTAAAATAAAAATAAAAAATAAAAGATTTAATGCCTTTGGAATTCAGTTAGTGTAAGGTGTAATTTTTTTAATCAAATGGTCAGCAGGTTGTCCCAACAAACTGGTAACAACTACCCTTTGCTCCCACTGTATTAAAATTCCACTTTTATCACACACATCAGTATTATACTTATGTGGACCTATTTTTGGAACTTCCAGTTTACTGTTAATCTATCTCTGTACCTATACCACACTATTCCTATTACTACAGCATTCTATTATATTTTAATGCTCAGAAAACATATCTCCTCTCACTATTCCTTTTCTTTTTTGTGTGTTTTTCTCATACATTTTTTCATCCAAGTTAACTTGAGAATCATTTGCACTTTCAAAAAAATATCCAGTGCTGTCTTAAAAAGAAAATGAATTCACTAAAGTGGAAATCAGATTGAATTATCTGAAAGAGTTGAGAGAAATTTTGACATAGAAGAAAGAGCCAAAACCTGCTCTTAAGGTTTGACTCTCAACTAAAGCTATAAATTTGGCAAGTTTTTAGTCTCTCTGAACCTGATCTTCATCTGCAAAACGGAGTTAATAAAACCCACATGTAGTGACATCTGACACGTGCTTTGGACACCCATCACTGGACCCTCATTCCTAATTTTGGAGAATTCTTTACCTGGAAATTCTTATAAGAGGTACTGCCCCTCTATGGAAAGCTAATGATGCCAAGTACTCACTCTCCCACCTTCTTTTGAAGCAAAGCTCAATCAAGAGACCTAGAGTCTGCCAGTCATAAGCACACACCCCAGTTTTAAATCAGCAGCTGGTGAAACAAGGAAAAGGGTCCATGAGGAAAAATCTCTGGCTGTGAAGGCAAAATTATCAGTTACTGGAATAGCAGCTGTAATAGTGTCTCTGATGAAAATCCAGGGTAAGAAGCAGTGGAGTCCTCCCAGAACCTGGTTTTCCAGGTGTCCCCGGGATTCCAGAAGGCTCTCTAAATCCTTTCCTGGTTTAAGCCAGCCAAAGTTGATTTCTGTTGTTTGCAACTAAAAACTATGCCCTACACTACCCATGCTGGGCTGTTTGAGCAATGAAGCAAGAGAAAGCATGCATCCTTAGCATTCTCAGGACAATCCCTTTCTACTGACCTCCCTCTACACCCTGATCTGTCCACCAAAATGTTGACCCACAGTGGACTGCATCAATAGGTTCTCTTTTCCTCCCATTTGTGATTGAGTTCAGCCAATAGAAAGCCCCAGCATGAGATGTGATGGAGGAGGGAGAGTTGGGGGAAAGTACTTAATTCCTCCTGCTCTTTCTCTAAAGGCTTACTGTTCGGTATACTTCCTGTGAGTTAGATCTCCTGATGGTCAGTCAGTCCTTCCTCTGAGTTCTAACTGCCACTTGGGCCTGAGGGTCATGAAGACATTCTAATTCTATATTCACCAGCCCCAAGATAACTCACAAGCTCTTATGGTTCTTCTACACAAAACCCACACATTTTTTAATTGTCCTCTTATATGTTTCCCAAATTTCCTATTTTTAGTGTGTTTTCACCCCAATATGCAAGCAAAAGCTCCTGGTACAGTGCTAGGCTTATAAGAGTGCTCCAGAAATTTCCCGTGAGTGAAGAAATCAGATGTATACTTTTTTTTTTTCTATTCTGTTAATGTGGTAATGCAAAGAAGGCCAGAATGAGATGAGCTAATTTTATGGACATCTGCAGCCCTCTGGTGTTTTCAAACAAAGATTAGTGGGGTCTTCTCCTTCTTAAGTGAGAGCACAAAATCTAGAAGTATGACCCTCAAACAGAAATTTGCCTAGTTCATCATTCTCAGTGGACACTCATGCCAAAGTCTCTCAAGCTTTTGTCCATGCTCATTTAGGCCCATCATAGGTGTCTGAATCCACATACATACATACATACAAATGTATGTATCATAATCACCACCCTCAATCAGGGACGCTCCTTTCCTACTCCACAAATGCAATGGTATCCTTCCTACTCTTCAAGAACCTCCCCCGGCCCAATCCACTCACTGGTGTCAGGTCTGGTTTTCAATGAATCACAGCACTCTATCAAACTGAGTGCAAATTTTTGCAGAATTTTGGAGCAGCAAAAAACTTCAACTGTTCTCCCCATGTCCATATAATAAATGATAGTAAATGCTACTTGACTGTCCAGTTTTTTGTATCAATATATGGATATGAAGTGCAATTAGCCATTGAAATAAAATTGGCAATGAATGCTAATTACTTCATTCTATGGGTTTTGGGGTAATGTATTCCAAGGATTTCCTCATTACTTAGAAATTGAGAGGTGGCTCTGTGGTGATCTACAGAAATTTTGAAAAGTACTTAAAGCATCAGACATTAGCTAGAGCTCTGTATAACTGGATCTGTTCTGCACCCCTTGCATATAAGTTTTCTTGATGCAGAGCCCTGAATGCATAAAGAAAGGAGAATGTAGAGGGAAGAGCGGCTTCAATCTGCTTTGCTGTCATTTGGATCTTTCGAGTTCTGAATTCTTTTGGCAGCTCTAATATAACAGAAGAGCTTCTCCTCCAGTGACTATAAAATCCCCATTTGGAATGTTTTTCTCACACATTTATGTGAATGTTTCCAATGGCTACTTTTCTTAAAATTAATTCTCACCCTCGATAATGATTTACATAAGTTTACTAAAATGCTGATACTAAATAGCAGAAACTACAAAATAGATATCTTTGCCATGAGAAAAGTGCTTTCTCTATGTATTCAAATGCTAAAAAATCAAACACAATTTCACTAGATCCTGAAATAAATATTGAAAAATGAAATTTTCAATTTGAAATATCATTCCTTATAATTAATTATACTCTGTACTACTATCATCAATAATTCCTGTATATCATCACAACAAAAGCAAAATAAAATCACTCTATAAAGACAGAAAAATCCTGACATGTTTGGGGCATTAATCAGAGAAAACAGAAAACTTTTTGTTTCCCATCATGTGAAGTAGAGCTGGATTCTGGTTTCAGCTCCACCACTACTGACCTTGAAAAGTCACTTGACTTCTCTTGATCTGTGTCATCTGGAAGGTAAATGAGCCTAATTTATTTCAAGGAGCCCTCCCAGCACTATTTTTTTTAACAATTTCCCACAAATATCCAGTAAATTTCACCAATGGGGAATTGAACTGGATCAAATCTAATTTGATCCTCCCATTCTTTAGCAATCAGATCTTTTTTAGAACCTACTTTTATTTGAAAGTTTACTTCAATTCTTAAGATAATAATGGCAACACTTTAAATTTGAAAGTCCTAGACAGAAATCAAAGTGAACATGAAATAATGCATGTTCTGCTTTTATACCAAAAATATCTGTCATATCACAGGAAAGAAGACACTTAACAGGTGATGTTTAGTCTCCAACAGGGATGACCTGGGGAAAAAATGTACATGTTTCCTTAAGTTTCATTCTAATCATAAGATATCAAACTCGGGGTCTTGCCAGCTCTCTGGGGCTGCAAAGTTCATGCAGATCCTCACAGAAGGGCTGAGGCAGGAGGCACAATGCCAGGACCCTGGCCAGAATCCCACCTCCCATGATTGGACTCTGGAATGCCCCAGGCTGTGAATGAGAGACTGTGGAGAATGTAATGTGTGCCCCGTCTGCAGCCCAGGACACCAGCACAACTAGCCGGTTACTCAGGTCTTCAGGATCGCCAGACGATGAATGGCGCGATGTGGAGCCATATTCTGTTCTATTCTAGTCCATTTATTTCTGATGAGCTCAGGAGCAATGGGATTGAATACATGAAGGTCAGCCAGCACGGTGGCAGGGTGAGAGAGATGAGAGCACTGAACTTCCAGCTCTCAGCACTAGTTAACGGAAATAATAGAACCAGGGAAGATTGGTAACGGTTTGCAATGAGTGACCTCCCACTACAAACCCATACATACATGTTTCCCTTTCTTTCCTTTTCAACTAAGGCTATTGATAGAATACCTTGAATGAATCTATCAATCCATTAATCTGCTTTTTTTAGAACCAAAACATGCCCAGGAGAAGGTTAATTTGCCTGCACACACTCGCTCGCTCTCTCCCTTTTCTCTCCCTGAAAACAGAAAACAGCACTGGCAGGAGCGACAGCAGAAAGGCAAGGAAAATCTGCTCCAGAATAAATTGGCTGTGCTGAAACATTGGTAATTAAGCATGATAACCAATTACAGAAATACCTGGGGTAGTTCAGTGATTCGCTCTCCCACATCAGAGGTCTCCTAATCAATTTGAAATAACCAGACGCTGCTATACAAAATAAGCAAGATCACAGCGTTTGCTAAGGAGTCTCAAAAATGGATTTCACTGCATGAAAATGTTCATTGTCAGGAGAAAGAGTGTTTTCAGAATCTTGCGGGTCATTTGCATTTGCATTTGATTGGAGAAAAGTCCTTTGTTCTTTTTTTCCCTTCTCACATCCTTTATAATACTACTTTTTTTTTTCTGGTGATTCAGGATTTTTGTATCAGTGTGTTGCACCAAGCCCTAAAAACACACCAAAATAAATCCTTTTGTACTGAAGTATATCCACTTAAATTTATTACTTAATTGCACTGTGTTGAATGGGTTTCCCTGAATTTGAATTTGCAGATGTGTGACACAGAGCGAAACCGTTTGACGCAAGCTGCGGCGGTGGACCTCTGAGACCAACGCGAAAGCCCCCCACACCGTGTACCACATACAACAGCTCTTCAGCAGTTCTCAACTGCAGCCTCAGCGATCCCAACAAGACGGGGCAAGCCCTTCGAGGGCCACCAACCAAAAACATGGCTAGACCTTTAAACATCACAAGCCCGATGGGGATCTGCCTTTTCACAGGAAAGGAACATGGGGAGAAGACACATCTACTCAAAGGAGGAGTTTTGACTTCTCACACTTTTGATGTCTTACAGGTAACGTTACTTAAGACGACTGCAGCTTTGCACTGGTCATTACCAGATCATGTTGTGATCGATTCATAAATCTCTTTAAGAAGTTCATGGCTTAACTATTCTTTCCCAGGTCATGTTACAGGAGTCATGTGCCCCTCTTTTCTCTCCCCTGTTTCTCTTCTGTCCTTTTGCTGTTCTACTCTCGTACTCTCCATTATCCCTACTTCTCGCCTGTCACTCCCTCTTCGTACTGTGTTCTTCCCTCCTCACTGTTCTAGCTCTCTGGGTACATTTGCAAAGCATGCGTGCACGACTGAACGTGTTTCATCTCCTCACATCTCCCTGCAGGACCATATGAAGTAGAAGCCATATGCTTCACTTTGTGCACAGCTTGGTCATTTCACAGTCCTTCTTACCAGGCCCTTTTCCTGTCACCTCTTTTAAAAGAAAAAGAAGTCCATGCTAACAAATAAATGTTCTACTCTGAGAGCTACACAGTTTGTACTAGGTAATTCATCCAAAAACAAATTGTTTAATTCTAGAAATGTTTATCCGAAACTATTATCACAACTCTCGCTTATCTTTTTTAACTTCAGAAAGTAATCAAATTTTCCCAGGCTAGACAGGAAACTATTCTTCAGATCCATTAGCAAGAAAAATGATCTAATGTCATTCTTGGTAAATACTAGAGTCCCATGTCTTCCTAAACACTTTTTGCAAAATTCTTGAATTCAATCCTTGAAATGTCTTGGTTTCTAGTTTTGTCTTTGCTTTCCAAATTATTTCCCTTCTCCCTTACTACCTGAATAACACACACACACACACACACACACACTCTCTCTCTCTCTCTCTCTCTCTCTCTCTCTCTCTCTCTCTCTCTCTCCAAAGGAACCTAATAGAATGTTAACAAATATAAAAATATGTAGTTTGGCTGCCATGTTATTTCTTCAGCTCTTCTCATGTCTGCTTTTTTTACATCTTCCTGGTATTAGCTCCAATGTCTGTCTACTACATAGAGACCTTGCCTGACCACCCTTGATAAAGCTAATTTCCCTCCACCCTGCCAGTGTCATTTCCATCACACGGATCTATTTTATTTTCTTAATAGTGCTTATCAGTACCTACAATTATCCTACTTATTCATGTGCATGTGCATTTACACATAAACATATCTGTGTATACATGTGAGTACGTAGGTGTGTATATGTGTGTGTGTATATATATATGTATTTATCTGTGTATATATGTGTCTGTGTCTATGTGTGTGTGGCATTTCCAGGAAGTAGTCCCCCAGTTTATTGTGAATTGTCCAGAGACCTGAAGTTCAAGGCCAGTCACTCCTTATGCCTTTGAACCAGCTGTCCCACACCAGAGTCCTGAAGCCCTGACAACTTGACAACTTGCTATGCTTTTGTTTTCTATCTTGGAGGCTTCCTCTGTGGCCTGACACAACTTATAAACTCCTCTTTACTTGCAGTACCCATCTATGATCTCCCAAGTGTCCTTCAGACCTGACACTGGATACTGCTCTTCTGCTTCTGAGGTCAGCTCCCTTCCTCCACTATAATCTCTACAGACCCCTATTAGATGCCACAGGAAAAGCCTCAGCCCAGTAGATCCCAGTCACTATGCCCTACCCCATCACCAGCTCCAGTATCCTTTTTTATAGAGTAGTTTTAAGTTTCTAGAAAGTACAGAAAGTTCCCATATACCCCCCCCATCAGCCCCATACACAGGTTCCCTTATTATTAATATCTTGCATTAGTGTGGTACATTTGTTACAATCCATGAACCTCCACTGACACATCACTGCCACCCAAAGTCCACAGTCTACATTAGGGTTCACTCTTGGTGTTGTATATTCTGTGGGCTTTGACAAATATAATTACATGTATCCACCATTATAATATCATGCAGAATAAGCAAAATAACAATATGCAGAAACCACTGTTTTGAAAGCCCCCTGAATCCCACCCGGTCATCGCTCCCCACCTCCCATTCAACCTCTGCCAACCACTGATCTTTTTAGTGTCTCGTGATTTTGTCTTTTCCAAAATGTGATAGAGTTGGAATCATACAGTATGTGGCTCTTTCAGATTGGTCTTCTTCACTTAGCAAAATGCATTTAAAGTTCTTCCATATCTTTTCATGACCTGATTAACTTATTTCTTTTTATTACTGAATAATAAATAAAAACTGGATGTCCCAGTTTGTTTATCCATTCACTTTCAGAAGTACATCTTGGTTGCATCTGAGTTTTGGCAATTTTGAATAGAGCTGCTATAAACATCTGCGTGCATGTTTTTGTGTGGACATAAGTTTTCAACTCATGTGGGTAAATATCAAAAAACACGGTTACTGAGTGGTATGATAAGAGTATATTTAGTTTTGCAAGAAACTGCCAAGCTGTCTTCCAAAGTGGTTATACCATTTTGCATTCCCACCAGAACTGAGTAGGAGTTCTCGTTGTTCTACATCCTTGCCAGCATTTGGTGTTGTCAGAGTTTTGGATTTTAGCCATTCTAATAAGTATGTAGTAGTATCTGTTGTTTTCATGCAGCCTTTTCCTATTGGATTTTCCCTTCTCTTGGAAAGAAATTGGACAACTTGATGTTTTCCTGGGCAATTTGTGATTAATTAAAAGCTGGCTACTCAGAAGTTTTTCCTGAGAGTTAGCCAAAGTTGTTTTCCCTGTAACTTCCTGAGAGCTAATGCTAGTCAAACTCTTGAGGACATGCAACACCAGACAAACCTCTTTTCCTCGTGATGGTACTTCCACTGTTAAAAAAAAGGGGGGGGCAGATTTCCTATGAATTTTCTCTTATCATAGAAAAATATTCATTTCACCACATAGGTTTAAGACCCTCTGACATTCTCTACCTAGAGTCCAATTTGTCTATATCTCTGTGGAAATGTGGAACCCAGAATTACACACAAGACTTCAGAGGAGGTCTAACCAATGCCAATGGGGCTACTTTCACCTCCTTCCTTCTAGTCTCCAAATAAGTCCAAGACTCCGTTGGCCTGTGTGGCCACTGTACCACTAATGATCCTTTCTGAGAATCTTCCCTGTTTCTATATGCAGTTGTTCAGCAGGAAAAGTTTTTTGTTTTTCTTTTAAGGTAAGCTTTTACCTTTATCCCTATTAAATTTCATCCTGTTAAAGGAAGCTTGTCAAAATGTTTTCAGATTCTGATTCTGTCATCTAATATATTTGCTATCCATCTCAGCCTCAGGTCATTTGCAAATCTGATAAGCATACATTCTATGTATTCATACACATCATTGATACATGAATTTAACAAGATGTGGCTAAAAGCAGAGCTCAGCAGCCCAGTGTCAGAACCACCTTCAGGATGACATCTCCCAGTTAATCAGCATCCATTGAGTAACTGCACAACGTGCCGTGCCAGCCACTGCAAGGGATGCAAAGCAGTCCACTTTACCCCTTCCTAATGGGAATGTTGCTGAGGATTCTGAGCAAAGATGTAACAGAAGAAGCAGTTCTGAAAGACAAGGCTGACTGTGGAATCCAGTAAGAACTGAAGTACCAGAATTGGTAACTTAGAATACTATTATAAAATTACAAAACAAGAAAAGGAAAAGCCTGTACTACAATCTTTATTTAAGAAGAGAAATTCTTGTTCATGAATGAGATTATAACAATTCATCTTCATATCCCTATTAAAATTAAGCAAGTATACTAAGTTTTTAGATGAGACTAGAATTTACTTCAATTCAACAAGCAATGGACAATGTGTTTCCTCTCTACAAAGTACAGGGCTAGATATTGGGTAAACTGAGGTACAAACAGAACTTTCTTCTTTCCCCTTCAAATCACTAATAAGCCAGACACATACACGACATATACACAATCAACCATAACATGTGTGAAATGTTATTCTAATAATGTACCAGCAGTCAGGGAATACGTCCCAGGAAAAAAAAAAGTGACATCAATATTGTGTTGAATCAGACACTAGAAGGGTAACATTTTGCTTAATGAAATTAAGATTTTCACAAGGTGGGATATTGTGATTGAGCATAATTCAATAGATCTATAACATCTATAGTGTTACCTCAAATTCCAGATAGTAAAAACCTCAAACATACAATTCAATAGATTTATAACATCTATAGTGTTACCTCAAATTCCAGATAGTAAAAACCTCAAACATACATGTTGATCAAGTTGTTCCCTCATTAAATGTGAGGTTCTTGCCCCTTAAGTTGACCAATGCTTGAAAACTTTAAGGGACAGAAGCAATTTTAGGCTCACAACAAAATGAAACCGTGAATTACCAACATTCTTAGGAAGAATTAAAGATGAAAATGATAAATGTTTGGCTAAAAATAGGAACCTAAATGGAAATGAATGAGGACTCCCTTTTCCTGTGTTTTGTGTCTTCCTTGGAAGTGCCTCTTTTTAACGCATCGCCCTAGGCTAATTTGTCTGGAGCAAAGTTCACTTAGGATATCCACAAAAGAACAAAGGGTGGGATCACCAAGCAGGAAGCTTCTGAATACATTCTCTATGTCCATAAAGTCTAAAGGCTCTGGAATGTCTATCAAGGCAAGTTGTAACTTTCACTTCCTGGGGAGTGCATTCAGAAGAAATGAGAAGAAAAACAAGGGAAGGTGAGCCTTGTAGGCCAGCAGTAAAGCAGTAACTCCAGACTTGAAAGCCAGCAAGTAAAGCATGCCACTGAGTCACCAAGGACTTGGAGGCAAGCCTGTTACTACCCATGCCATTCACAGACCATTCACTTATCTGCAGCAGTTTCTCTTCTCATGTTGCTTTTATAAAACAGGTGGCTGGACTCCTCCAACTATATAAGTGCATCAGCACATAAACCAGAGAACCAGAGCCCTTTCCCCACTGTCACCCAAACTCAGCAGAAGGGATCTGAACAAAACTTGAGGAAATCTAATTTTTTAAGTGCTTGACTCTTTCTTCAGTGTCAGGAAGTTGGCATTTATCTCAGGCAGGCACTATGAAATGTAGTCTGATTTTTTTTTTTTTACTTTAATGAACTAATTTGATAAGCATCATTAAGGCCAAAAAATTTAATATAATCCAATCAAATAATTCTATAGATAGCTATTAAGTGTCAAACATTACTAAATAGTTTAATGCAATGGGAGAAAAAAACACAAAAAACATACCCTGATCTCCTAAACTTTTATGGACTTTTTCCTGAAGTGATATGCAATTATAGAATTTTAAAGAAATATGTAATATTTATCCCCAAACATATTGTTTCTTCTACACATAACTAATCAATAATCATTTCCTTTTAATTGGATTCTGTGTATCTTACACAATTCACAGTTAATTTGAATACTATTATCCTGGTCCATCTTTCACCATTGAGTCTAGTTCAGAAACACTTCATACATATATGTGTGTGTGCCTGTGTGTGTGTGTGTGTGTGTGTGTATTTTTTTTTTTTCTTTTTTGAAGTAGGCTCCAAGCCCAGCACAGAGCCCAATGCAGGGCTTGAATTCATGACCCTGAGATCAAGACTGAACCACCCAGGCACCCCAAGAAACACTTTTAAAAAGGCTTCTACAATAGCGGGTACCCTCCTAGGCCCTAGGAATACAAAAGTAAAGGTCAAAACTCCTTGCCTTAAAGACTTTAATATTGTGTAGGAAAAACAGACATGTAGAGAGATAGTAACTATCCAATATGACTTATGAAAAAATACAAGTAATACTGGAATGATACAAAACAAGGAATAATTAAATGATCAGGACAAAGGGGTAATGGGATTTATATAGACCTAATTTTGAAAATTCAGAATCCTACCTTGACCAGTCCTGGGCATGATGTATCACCTTTCCCCTGACAGTAACCCCAGGCCAATCTGGTTCACACTTTCTGGGTGCCCGCCCAACCAAAAGGGATGTTAGGGGATTCAAACTTGATTCTGGTTCAGCTACCTGGACTCTTTTGTTAGGATGACATGGTCTTAGGCCATTAGAATAATGACCACTAAGGTCTAGTGACCTTAGACCATTATGATAATGATCCCCATAAGAACCCCTACAAGGGCTTATAGGCTGAGGTTGGCACATTTGGGGTCTCTGTAAGTTTTATAATGATGTTCTGTCCCTCTTACATATCATATTTCTAGAAGAAAAGTTTGAGAGTAAGTAGGGGATGACTGGAAAAAGGTAAAGTTACTTAAAGACAACAATTTTGTGACAGTGGAGAGAGAGGGAGGGAGCATACAACAACTCAGACACCCGGAGAGGGAGCATCTTAGATCCTGGAACGTTCAGAGGAAGGAGGGGCTCGCTTTCCTTCCTCCATAAGGAAGGAGCCCTTCCTTATGAAAGGGAAATGCAGTACAACTCTTCAAACTATTGTAAGCACCTTAAATTTAGCTGACTGGCAGGGTCTTCCATGTCCTACTAGATGACCCTGACTACAGTTTGCTCACCATTCCCCTGATAAGTCCAAGAGAAACAGCAGGATGGCCTCAGCTCCTGAACTCCCCACACAAAATATCTAGTAATATGTCTTGATGTTTTTACCTCCCCACTTCCCAGTCTAAGTCATTCCATACAGCAGAAAAATGCCACGTGGCTAGTGGTGTAGACAAATAGAAAAGATTAAACTGACTGTCCCTCAGTTATTCCTTCTGAAATCAAGGTCTAGACTCAATCATTCAAACTAAACTAGGAACCCTAAGGCTTAGCAGCCAGCCACAAGACCACATTGGCAGCACTGTCATCCCGGTCTCTGTAACCAATGTAAAGTCTCACTTGGGAGGGCACAACAAGTAGAAATGGTACTTTCTTTCCAAAGACACTACTTGTGCCCTTAGGAATATACTGCTTGTGGGGAAGTCAAACATTTACTTACCTCCATCCCCAAAATACCTTGACTTGCACCTTAGGAGTGAGTATAAAAAGACTTACAAATGTCAGGGAAACACCACCAGTGGACTATGTAGCCAAAGATGACTGTGAAGACCTTACCAAAATAAGCAGGGTCTTGGTTACTCAAGGGAGTTTCCTGGAAGAATAACCAACTGATCACTTATGCACCCTATGGGCAGTTATCCCTACAATTGGAGCCATCTAATTAGAAAACTTTGTACAAAATCTATTCTTAACTAGTCAGTGTCAGCACCTCAACCCTGGATTGCATTCAGGTCAGCCTCAACTCACTGGCCAAGGTTGTTACAAATGATAGACTTAGCCTAGACATGGTCCTTGTGGGCCAAGGCAAAGTCTGTGTAATCACTAATTCATTCTGCTGTATCTGGATTAATGCTTTGAGGCAAATGCAAAGTCAATATAAGGAGAAAGCCACCTGGCTTTCTAAGATAGACCTTGATGATTTATGGGTTGTGTTCACCCAAGCAGCCTTAATTTTGTAAGTTGAAAGTTTCTATTTCAAACTCTAATTTTGAAGAAAATTTTTTAAAAATTAATAGACCTTATTTGTTAGATAGTTTTTAGGTTTACAGAAAAAAATGAACAGATGAATAAGAGTTCCCATATCCCTACCTTCCTCTCTGCCCACCACCCCCCCAACACACACACACAGTTTCCCTTATTATTAATATCTTGGGTTAGTGTACATTTGCTACAATTGATGAACCTTCACTGAAAAGTCATTATCACCCGAAGTCCATAGTTTACATTAGGGTTCACTCTTGGTGTTGTACATTCTATGGATTTTGTCAAATACATAATGTCATGTATCCATCGTTACAGTATCATACAGAATAGTGTCACTGCCCTAAAAATCTCCTATGCTCCATCTATTAAGTCCTGCCTCTAACTCACACCCATCACTGCCCTAGTCCCTGGAAACCACTGTTCTTTCCTGTCTCCATAGTTATGCCCATCTCAGAATGTCAACTATTTGGAATCTTACAGTGTATAACCTTTTCAGACTGACTTTTTTCACTCAGCAACATGCATTTAAGTGTTCTCCATGTCTTTTCACAGCCTGATAACTCATTTCTTTTTATCACTGAATAATATTTCATCACATGGATATACCAGTTTCTTTATCCATTCACCTACTGAAGGGTATCTTGACTGCTTACAAGCTTTGGCCATTATGGATAAAACTGCAGATCTATCTCTATCTCTCCCTTTCTAAGGATCCTACCTTTCTAGAAAAGCCAACCTAACGGAAAGCCCTCTGGAGTTGTGCTTTTTGTTCTGCTATTTTAAACCATGGCAAAGAAAAAATAGGAACTTTTAACAGTGACCTTACCTTCACAGAATACAAAAATTTACTTTAATTTTGGACTGATACTAAGGAACTTGAGTGTCTTGAACTCAATTATTTCCATCTGAATTTTATTAGATTGCCAAGCAATTCATATTTCCTTTCTACTTAGGAAATTTATAATGATATTCCATAAACTGAAAAAAATCTGCCTCATATGCACATGTACTTACATGTCATATATATATCTGCAATGGTTCTGTTTGCAAAGAAGAAAAGTACTTTTCTCTAAAAGTCTACCTATTTATTTAAAAAAAACTTAATAAAACATACACTTGAATTCTTACACTCAAACTGCCACTTTTCTATAAATTAATTACATTAATGTCTTGGACTGGAATTCAATCTAACTATTCTACATAATTAGAATTTCATTTATAACCTATTAATGGCCTCAAGTCCTTGTTTGTTCAAAGAGGTTCAAGCTAAGGCCTCATTATCCATTATTGATAGCTGTCAATAAGATAACATTATTTTATCTTGTAAGTCTTGTATTGATTTTTTTAACCAATGTCAGCTCCATTGAAAATACAAGCTCTAAATTAAGCTGACAGATCTGTTTCCTGCCCAATAAACATGCAAACCAGACAAGAGAAGCCTGATTCCTGAGCACGCACAGGAATGTGGATGGTGTGTGCCCTTTCTCATCTAACTAAACCAGGTACACAACAGCTTCTATGCTCATGGCTGTGTTACTCCTCTGAATACTTGAATCATTTAAGCTCGCTTAGTACTGTGCAAACCCTGGTAAGCAGGCACAAGGCTGTCCCTTTGCATTAGCGGCTGTCACCCTCAGTCCC
Source organism: Callorhinus ursinus (assembly GCF_003265705.2). NCBI lineage: Eukaryota > Metazoa > Chordata > Mammalia > Carnivora > Otariidae > Callorhinus > Callorhinus ursinus. The sequence goes on along the minus strand of NW_027397065.1, from coordinate 68,685,729 downwards.
TATATAATGAGTGATTTAGCTCTGCCTCCATTTGTCATTAGGCTGTTCTGCACATAACATCCCCTTAGCCTGGATCTAAATGTTTCCATAAACTTTATTATATCGTATTGCTTTTCACTTAAAATAATGTCTGCAGCATTTCATTACTGGACCACATATAAATTATTTTTATCTCAAGTTCATTCAGTGGTATCACTTCAATGTTATTCCAACAATTTTGTGCCTTTTTCCCCATCTCTGGATTTCTAGCCAAAAAACCTACCCTACCTCCAAAGCTGACTTCAAGGACCTTCCTGCCTAGAATCTGAATCTACTAAATCTGATCCCCAAAGTGCTTTTTGACTAATTTTTACTCTCACGTATAAAATTTGTATACAAATATCCACTTATGGGTCAATGTTTTCTGAAATTTGCCTTGGTTTTTACTTCATTTTCGTTAGCTTTTTAATGTCTGTTTTTGTCTTTTCTTGTTTTTTTCTTTAGAGGAAATATCAAGAATATTACTGATATAAGGAACATTCTTCCTTGAAATTTCTCCTTGAGCAATAGGTGAGCTCTTTCAAGGCCTGTCCTGTACCAGATGGAAGCTACTCTTCATCATTCTCTGGCCCTTTCAGGTATTAAGGGAGTGGTAACAGAGAGTAGAGAAGGTACAGGGCAAATGTTTTATTTTACTTTATGTAAGCCAAGAGAATACTAAAGAATCTTGAATAATGGATTGACAAGTAAAAGCAGCATTTCAGGAAAATTGTTCTCCATAATTTCTTCTCTCTAGGTTTTATTTCTAGCCTAGTATTGGGCAAATGCCATAATCACTCCCCAACACTGATTGTTTCAATTAGTAGCTTACTTACTATTTTTCTATATAAAAACACTTCCTAGAAGAAAGGATAATGGAAAAGTTGTGATATAAATGGAAGAAAAGTTCACATCCAATCTAGCAATAAAATATCTCCCACATAGGGGACATCACCTTGACATTATAACTATAAACTAGAATAGTAATCATGGTAAAAAAAAATTCATTTAAATATGAAAATATAAATCTCTACTTTGATGTGCACTGCATAAAACTAAAGAACAAACCTGTTCCAGACCCAATAGCTGAGAAATGTTATACAAAAGAAAAAGGAGTGTGAATGAGAAAGAAGTGAGTTTAAAAACAATTTGGAATTTAGAAACTAATTCCTTACTCTAAGACATCAGAAGACATATTTCCATGCTGTGTTATAAAAACATGAGTAGGGAGAACAAGTTTTGCCTTTTAGTAATTGAAATCTTTGCCATACATCTTTGAGGGGACCACTGATTCTCTTCTTGATCCAAATGCCAACTCAACAACATGAATTACTAAAACTATTTACAGAAGAAAGTACAAAAAAAGACAGAGAAATGACGCTCCCATTTAAAAAAAAAATCTTCACAAGATATTAAAATACTGAACTAAATTAAACCCAAACATTTTAAAAATACTTTTTCCAATTGACAATCACTTCACAGAGTTGATACTTACTGAGAGTTATTGTATGGCATTATATGTCACCAACAACAACAAAAAAAGAAACCAAAGGCAAATAACTCCGAAATTAAGCATCACTGACAGGAAGTCAAACATTCTCCCCACAGAGACTTAACAGTCACATCCCTTTCACCTACATCCTAGCAAAGAGCACCCCCCAAAGCCATGTTGATGCTTTCTCCACTCACAACAGCCTTCTTCGCCATGTCCGTATTTCTTCTTTCATGAGCAGGCTGATGATCGTGCTTGTTTTGGCCTTTACTGGAGCAACGGGAGTGGACATGGGATACGTGCAATATGGCTATGCAGGCACAAACCTACCTCGCTGACGAGCCCAGAATCTCATGTCCAGACAACTACCCATGTTCCCATCCAATCAGAATTATTTAAGGAAGTAAAAGTCCCACCTTGGCTTCTTCAATCCCACTCACCCTTCCAACTGCTGTGAAATTTTAGCTACTTTCAACAACTGGGGAAACATCCTTCTCAATATTTTCCTAAGATTATGCAGAAACACAAATACGTACACAGACACACACACACACACAAGAACTCACACTGCACATTTTTTCACTTGACATTATAGCACAAATATTTTTTTCACATGAGCATGAAAAGAAAAGCAAGCTCCTGTTACATATGGTACAAATATTTTTACTCTACCCTGTTCTTTTCAATGGTTACATAGAATTCATTGTAAAGATATGATGTAATTTATTTTACCATTTTCTTATTAAATGGACATTTATGTTTGTGATGGGCACAAATGTGTATGCTTTTGAACCCATAACTATAGGTGAGATCCCTCAGAATGGTATTTCTAGGTTAGGAGATGTGCATTTGAATTTTTAATAGCTATTAACAAACTAATCTCCAAAAATTTAATAAATTCCCTTTAACACAATAATGTAAGAAAAGGTCATTTTCGTGCCACAGCATTGCTTAGCATAGCACAGCACAAATGTTTTCAATTTTCTTTATATTGTCCAAATCTAATAGCCAAAAAAGGGTATTCTGTTTTAATTTTCATTCCTTTAATTAGTACTTAAGTTGAACAACTTTTTATATGTTTATCAGTCCTTTCCAGCTCCTCATCTCTGAGTTGTCTGTTCATATTCTTAGTTCATTTTTCTATTAAGAGGTTAATATTTCTCCTCCACTTACTGGAAGAACTCTACAAATATTAGAATATTTGTTACCTACACCTGTTACATGTGGCACAAATATTTTCACATTACCTGTTCGTATCTTAACTTTGGGTTTGCTATCCTTTACAGAAATTAGAATTTTAATGTACTCAAATCTGCCCAGGGTGCTTTCTCTATGGGTTCTGGTTTCCAAACCTTACTTAAGAATACTACTCCAAACTTATATTTTCTTCAAATCCTTTTATGATTTTTACATTTAGATTTCTGATCCATCTGTAGTTCTTTTGTGTATAGTATGAGGAGGGAATCCAATTTTGTGTTTTGCTTTTGAATACTTAATTGTCCAAACAGCTCATGGATTTGAAATACCATGCCTAACAAATACCAAGTTTCCATATGTGGGGATGTGTGTATGTATCCACAGTCCCACTGGGTTCCACTGATCTACTTGTCTATTTAACTTTCAAGCTCGTATTATTTTACTGCAGTAACTCTTCTGTCTCTTTCAATATTATTGTGTGTACCTCATTATTATTAATTCTCTTGGAATTTTTCCCTATGGATTTTAATATCAACTTTTTGGATGCTGATTGGGATTGAATTATATTTTTATATTCATTTAGTAAAGACTGACATCTTCACATTATTAATTCTTCCCATCCAGGGAAAATTCTTCTGGACTTCATTTTATGTAGAACAAAAATGTTAAAAAATACTCTAATGGGTCCTGAAGGACAAGCACTGATGAGAGTAAATTTTAAATCAACTCTCCAACACAGTAGGATATAATTATAAAGAAACTATGAAGCTAATTCCATGACTCTTTCAAATCTGGACTTTGCTCTAAATGATAAGAAGCATCTGTCATTTTAAAGACTATTTTTCTTTTCTAACACTGCTTTTGCTTTTGTACCCCCACCAGGGGTGAAGATGTTGGACTAAATTTGGCATATATAAAGATTTTGTCACAGAGATAATCAAGAGAATTGAAGACATGTCATTTAATATAGGCTCAGTTTAACTCAGGTTGCAACAATGAGTGGTTTCTTCCTCTCTGCCTAGCCGATGAGATGACCTGGTACAATGAGCTCAATAAATGAGCAATGGTGTGAAAAGACAGAGCATTTTGTCACCCTTCCTTATGACCTCTTTAATCCTGTTTCTGAAAGTATCAACCAGGGAGACAATTAGTACCGGTTACATTCTAGTCTTGTGACATGGACAGCTATTCACTAGGAAAGAGACCAATTCATTTCATTCAGGTTGCTGAACAATCACTGAATCATAAAGACTTCAAGTCACTGCCAAAGTGAACTACATGTGAACCACTGGACCCACTTGTGTGAGTCCATCTATCATTGCCAAGCCAACTGGTCACCCATACAGATGTTGCATCAAATGCAATATCCTCCAAGATGATTTATAAATATATATATAAATATAAGTCCATGTCTTGGATATGGAAAAAATTGCACAGAACAGATGTACAGATATTTTTTATGTCTCCTGCTTTTTCATATTCTAATCTCTCTTATTGAATGTATCATTATTTAATGTATGCAGGTATAAAGCTCAAATCACAGATAACCCTTAACTTCTATTCTGTCTCAGTTTCTCTTGAACCTTACATTGCTTACTTTACATAAATAAGGCATACAAAAAAAAAAAAAAAAAGGATTCAGAGTTAAAAAGCCTACCATGACTGTCTCACAGAAGACAGAGGGTTATAATAACCAAAGGTCCAAGTTACAAAAGTTTTTATAATTGGCCTTTTTTCTCTTCTTCAGACCTAGATAAAAGTTCAGTGAAATGGTTAATTGTCCATCCAGAATGGACAGTAAAAAATGATGGTTGTATAAAATAATAGAAGCCCGAAGAGTCTCAGACTCTGTGCAGTGCTGAAAGAATATGTACTTGGGATGCTGGCTGTACTTCCAAATAAGATACGAGGTCTGAATAGGATAAATTTTCTGAACTACTCCTGAGGAATATCTACCAGTATTTCATCTTGCTAGGGATTGGGTTTTACTGCCAACCAACACAAATGAAGATAAACCAGTCTTCTAGGTAAAAGGAAAGAACAAAATCTTCTGGGTTTTTGGTTTGTTTGTTTGTTGGTAGCCAGAGTTAATCTTTAATCTTGAATGGAGAGCAAGTTTTGAACTGGGGAGAAAATATTTATCATCTTCATATCTCTTCTTCAGATTAATTATATTTTTAAAATCTGAATTAACTTCATTTTCTGATGAAATAAAAAGATATTGTAACATTTAGTACAAGTTTTAAATGAAATCATAAATAGTAGTTTTCTGGTCTCCCTAATGGATGCTATAACAGAAAAGGCCAAAGGACCTGTGTATCAGTTGTCACTGTACCATCCAAAGCAGCCACGGGGATGCACCAAGAGAATCAAAACCAGTAAAGACCCTGGTAGAGAGGGGAGGTGGCCCTCAGCTTCCACCAGTCAGGAGCACCTTGATGAAACTAACGTGTAGAACTGAACTAGTGCCAGAAACCTCTAAGGAATGGTTGGCATCCATTATGGTCACAATCTTATAACAAATTACCCACTTAAAAATGTAGAACCATGAAGGCGCCAGGGTGGCTTAGTCGGTTAAGCGTCCAACTCTTGATTTCGGCTCAGGCTGTGATCTCGGGGTCCTGAGATTGAGTCCCATGCTGGGATCCTCGCTCAGCACCAAGTCTGCTTAAGATTCTCTTTCTCCCTCTCCCTCTGCTCCTCTCCAAACCCCGCTCATACTCACGCGTGCTCTCTCTCTCTCTCTCTCTAAAAAAAAAAAAAAAAAAAAAAAATTAGAACCATGTTTATTATTTCCTTAGCTCATCTCAAAGGAGCCCTCTGAGATTACTGATACAATGCAATTAAATCTTGCAAGAGAAAGAAAAAATCTGCCCGTGATAAGAAAGCCCAAACTTGAGCAAGAATCATGAAAATCCACTCAGCCATGCTGTATTTATATAAAACTAAGTTCAAAGAAATAAGCAAAAGCTACTCCGTGCAGGAAGAATATTTTTAAAGACTATACAAATAAGGAGCAAGCACGTTAACTGAAAGGAAGCTTTGGTTGTGTACCAGGAGTACACAACATGGGGGTGGGTGGAAAATAGTCTTTAGTAACCACTGCTCAGCACAAGCAGCAGCATCTACCGAAAAGAGCACAGAATTCATACTATAAATAAAATACAACGCTTCAAATACAAAGCTATGAAAATAGGAAAATAATTTTACCTGCTTAATGGGAAGTCTATTCGGGACATTTATTGTTTTTACTCTTGTTCCAGAGAATATATTACTCGAGTCCATGCTCCTGTCCTGATAGAGAGGGAAGACCCTCCTCCTCGTGCTTTACATTTTTGTTTTTCATCTTCCCTAATATAAGAATAAATGCATAAAGTAGACATGGACTTGACTATGTCACAGGAGTAAAAAGAATGATATGGAAATGCAGAACAAAAATGTATTAACAGGTTGAATTAACTTTCACTGACCACTTTCTATGCCCTACATACTACAATAGGCACCTGGCATAGATGACCTCTCACCTTTTTTTAAAAAAGGCTTTAAAAATTACAACTAAATCAAGGGGATGAAAAAAGTGCTTAAGCAAAGATTTCAGATATGAAAGTGGTATGTAAGGGCAGGACAAATCACGCATGCACACAGAAATAAGGTCTTTTTTTCAGGCAAGACTAAGCTAGGGAGTGACTAGTTTAGGTTTATTGGGAACCTGCTGCATTGCAAACAGAGCCAAAGGCCAGTGTTAGGTGTTGTGTTCCAACAACGGTGAGTTAAGACAAGTAAGGAAGGAAGGGCTGCACTGTCAGAACACGTATGAAGGATGGATTGAGGGGTTTGGTTTGGTTTAAACAAACTGTAGTTTTATTTCTCAACTGGATCAAAAGTTCTTTGACGGCAAGACCATGTCTTAAAAGTCCATTATCCCTAGCACAGTCATAGATACACTCAATAAAGGCCAGTTTATTGAGTACGGATATTACAAATAGGAGAGTCTGGTATACTCGGATAACCAGTACTCAAGATGTTTTAAATTTAAGAAGATAATCAAATGGGATTTTTAGACACCTCAGTTATAGGGCATGATTTATCCCTGACGGCAAAGAGGTAATACACTCTTCCCAGTGCTAAACACCATCTTAAGGACACAGTTATAAGAAAACAAGAAGAGATGAGGTACTTTCTGTTTTCCTAGCACTTATCATCAAAAGGAGATTATTGTTTTAGGACCAAGTGATACTCCCCAGTGGACATCTAGACTTTTGGTCATAATTGTCCCATTTTATGTGGTAATCATTTAGCATTCTTTTCTGCTTTGGCCCAGAAGGGAATTCTGAGTTCAAGCCAGTTGGTTGAGAATCCACACTGCTACCAAGAAATGCTATTGGTGTTTCACGGCTATGTTGCTCCCTGTCCTGTTAGCTAAGTCCTTCCTGGCTCAGCCATGTTTGGTTACACTATACACAGCTATAGGGAGAGAATCATGACAAAAATCAACAGCCAGGGATCCCTTTAGGGAACTAACATTTACTAACATTATCAGTGTTCATAATGTACCTGTGATTTTTCCAAGTTTTTTACATAGATTGATTCACACAATCCTTAAGTCAACCCTGTTAAATAGTATACCCATCCCCAGTTTAAGATGGAACTAAAGCAGAGAGACATTAAGAAACTTGCTTAAAGTCACACAGCTATTAGGGAGAGATGCTAGAATTTAGATCCAGGGTTCTATACTGTATCAGTCTTCAGATCCTGGCCATATACCACTTCTGATGAGGGCTCATGCTAACATCTTGCTTACTGGAATATTCCATGAACCCACAGCTCTCTTCATGCGTTCTTCCCAGGATTGGGGTCCTAAAAACAGCATTTCTTCATTCCACTGTCTTAAGTTCTTCCTTTTCATATCACCCCACACTTCATGTGCCCTCCTCACTCCTGTCATACTTCCCTAGCTGTTTGTAGTATGGCCTATGGAATCCTCCTGTTGGATCCCCAAACTTTTCCTCAAGACTGTTTTCTTTTGGGGGCACCTGGGTGCCTCAGTAGGTTAAGCGGCTGCCTTCGGCTCAGGTCATGATCCCAGGGTCCTGGGATCGAGCCCCACATCAGGCTCCCTGCTCAGCCAGGAGCCTGCTTCTCCCACTCCCTCTGCAGCTCCCCCTGCTTGTGCTCTCTCTCTCTCTCTCTCTGTCAGATAAATTTTTTTAAAAAATTTTAAGTGTTTTTTTTTAAGATTTTATTTATTTGAGAGAGTGAGCGGGAGAGAGAGAGAGCGCACGCACAAGCCACAGGAGAGGCAGAGGGAAAGGGAGAAGCAAACTCCCAGTTAGCAGAGAGACGGATGTGGGGCTCAATCCCAGGACTCTGGGATCACGACCTGAGTTGAAGGCAGACGCTTAATGAACTGAGCCACAAGGTGCCCCAAGAGTGTTTTCATGGTAGGGACAAAAAAGCAAACATAGAGAAAGAAGGTAATGAACAAACACCAAAAATGCAAGATTTGGTCCAATTAGGCAAGCATGATACTCAGAAATTTCTTAATGGCCTTCACCAAGGATAAGGTATACAACTAGCATTTTCCAAAAGCAAATGGGAAAAGAATACTAATGTTACACAAGAGAGGGAAATAAAACTAGTAAATAGGGATTTTTAACACCAGAAACACCCTAAAGCAACTCTGTGACTGAGAAACAGACCTTCATGTTCTTCTTGTTTGTATGGATATCCCTAGTATAATGAATACTGCTCCCAAAAGCCACTGAAAAATTCTGAAACTGTTTTCCAGACCCATTCATAAAGAGTGTAAAAAAATTTACCGTCCACTGTGGTTGGTGTTAATGACTACCAAAGGACGATAAATTCATTCTAATAGCCTCCCCAGCTGGTGGTGTGAGGTAGGCTTCCAGGGCAGGAGCACCACTCAGGCAGAAGCAGCAGGCTGATGGTTTGGGAACAGTAAAATTCCTCTGGACTGATTCTAAGGACTTCACTTTTCCCCCTCCTATTCCTTTTGGGATAAACTTGGAATACACTTTGGAAAAAAAACACAGAAGAGCAGCATTGTTTATTTCTACATTTCTCACCCGAAATGTTCATCTTTGCCTAGTTATTCTCAATTTCACAGTGAACATAGGTGGCTCCATAAAACATAAAGGCAGTAGGGGGAGAAGGCTGAAGGCTCTGTAGAGTTTGATGTCATTTCTTTACTAGGTAGGAAACTAGACTTACGACTGTCAGGTGCATTTTTATTTCACTTGAAAGGAAGTAAGAGGTTGTGAGTAAGGTTATCTGTAAATGATCAGTTCCAAAATAGGCTTTGTATTTTCTCTTCTGTTTCACTCAAAATAAACCATGTAATTATTTAACGCCCCATCCAGGACATTCTGACAGTAAAATAAGGCCCTATCAATAATTAAGCCAGTACAACAGGCATACACTGGAACTACCCCAGGCAAACTAGGATGGATGATACCCTAAAGCTAAGCAATCCTCCTACAAAATGTTTTTCCACTTGGAAGGGAGGTTAGTAGTGCTGACCACCGGTGCTGCCTCCAAGGTGGGCCACCTGGACAGTAGTTTGCTTGATTTCCACACCTGCTACAGCCACAGCTTCCCCGCAACCCCTTCTCTAGCATCCATCTCTTCTCCCTCCTTACTGCCCACCAGAAGCATCATGGCCCATATAGGTATATATTAGCTGGAACTGCATATGTTTATGATTTTCCCACCTAACTTATACAACATTGCCAATCCTCCTTGAGCTTTCCTTGCATATAACTAAGTGCCATTTAATTGCGAAACTTATTTTTGCAGTTGTAGTTATCATTAACTCAGCAAGCTTGTCGTGTCGTCAAAAAAGAGTGACCAAGTAATTCGTCAGCTACGGTGAGCACAATGGATGGAGTTTCCAGGGCATCAAGCCTAGATGTCTATCCCTTAGGAAGGTGAAAAGAAAAGTTGAGCAGCTGTGTTACAGAACTGAAAGAAGTTGAGTTTGCTTTCAAAGTGTTTTCCTCCATATCCAAAATATGGAGATAGTTTTAGCTCAAGAAATGACTACGTGCCCATCCTGCATAAAATTCTCACAGTATCTAGCTGCCAGAGTAATCTAATAAATGTAATTCCCATGGATTACCAGGGTACAGTTATTTGACCTATAGGCATTTTAATTTAAATAAGGAGGTTAATGGAAATGAAAATGCCTTCAAGGCCCAAAGGAATGAAGCACCAAGTGAATAATTTCAGATATTTGACCCACACCGGTATTCCTTGAATCATTACTACCCAGGGAGGGATAGAGTATTTGATTTGATATGACCCAACGCAAATGCAAAGACACCTAATGAACTGCATCACTGGGAATCCACTATTCCACATAAAATGAATTTTCCAAATTATTGAAGCACACCTATTCATATGCCAAATGTCATCATCAACTCATTCATCAGCTTCTAAAAGAAACCATTCCTGGCTTTCTAAGGGAAAGTGCCTATAATTTAACTTTTCTTGAACTGCAGAGCCATCTTCCTGAGGACGTGTCATCGTATTTCTGCTATAATACCCTCAGTGTCTACTCTTTTGCAGTGCTGGTTGTTATCTTTTCCACTCAAGGTCAGCTGTCATTTCCACTGCCATTAAACTTCCATCTAACATCATGTCACCCTCTGTCCTTTTAATTTATTGCTGCAAAATTGCTAAGTGATCAAAAACTACATGTCGAGTATAATTAAGCATAGTTTGTTAAGAAACAATCACTTGGATACTGAGTAAGCCTTTACTTTTCTTGTTTTGGATGTGGAACAAATTACCAAGAGTTCAAAATAGACCTTCTAAGTGGACTATGACTCTCATCCCTTACCATGTCTGTTTACCAACTCTTTCCCACCCCCCCCACAAAAAAGATGTGGTTTTCTTATTCATTAGCCATTTCCTGTTTACCATTTTATGTCTCTCTTATTAGCCTACTAGATCGAAAAAACAGGGGTTTTTCTCCATTTCCTTTTTTACATTATGTTTTAAGAACAAGAATAAGAAAGTCAAAAAACCAAACAAGTAAAAAGCCATTTCTAAACACCTGGTGTGTTAAAACACACACACACAATGAGTTGTGTCTGCCTATGCTGGGCTTCACAACTGTTTGACAGATAAGCAGGAAACTGGCACACACCACTGCCAAGGGTCCCATTTCACTCTTGTGTTCCAAATTTTAAAAATTCTTGTGCCTGAGGCAAAGTCATGCTAAATTCCCTAATGCCCTAATATTAGGCATTCCTGAATTACCTTTGTTTGTGCGTTATCCTGAAAATAGCACTATAGAAGGTCCAGACCACTGATCAAAATAAAATCATGATTGGCACCCCATGGCTGAAATACACAGGTCACAGGAGGGCCATTCCATCATCACGAATTTGACTGTACCATCATCTCTCCCAATACGTACAAACCAGAACGTCATCAGCAAAGCCAGAGGAGAGCACAGAAGTAATTACCTGACTAATTCAAACAGAAATAAATTTCTTTTGTTTTGGCTACATTATTGGGAGAATCCAGGCAGAAGTGTATCTGCTACCTGGATTATCTAAGCAATTACCTCAAACCCAGACTTCATTCTGAATCCTGTCAAAGAATATCCACTCTTCAAATTTATAAACAACAGTATCTCTAAGCAAATTACGAAGGTAACATTTAAATCCAGCTGTCGATCCCTCCAAGGTAAAATTCACAGCATTTTATTCTACAGCTAGCTATGCAGAGGAAGGAAATGGCTGAGAGAAATGGTAAAATCCCAAGCACAAATTTGCTATAGAATTAATATCACAATTTGTCACTGATAATGAAAGCATATAAAACAGGTCCTGACAGCATGTTATTTCTGTTGCAGATCATTCTTTATAAAATCCAAACGAGGTTTTTCTTTGCAACTGTGGAAATGATTTTTTTCTAAATGTACAAAGCAAAATAATATTAATATTGTGGTTAGTAGCCATCTGCTTCATGAGAATTCTGTACAATCATTAGTCTCAACTGATGGCATCATGGCAAGCTGCCACATCCCAAGAGGCCAGCCTCTAAAACCCATCAGCATCTTTCCATCAGTCTCAACTCTGAGAGGGTGAACCACAAACCAGCAAATCTGTTCTATGGGAAGATCCAGACCACTAAGCTCTGTTTTTAGATATTGAACCCCAAAATATGATCCCACCCAAGTATATATTCAGAGGCATGCAGCAGAAGGGCAATCAAATGGAGACACAAGGCAGCAAGGAATAAACAATGAGGCATTTGGGTCGAATGCCAGGTCCAGCAGAGCGACCAGTAACCTGTGTTCCACTCAACAACAGTGGTTTTCACTACAAAGTCAGAAAAGAATCAAGCTGTGAGGAGTTCAGCTTATCACAGAATCTCACTGAAGTCACTGTAACTTTTTAGTAAAACGCTGCAGAGGCAGCAACATGCAGAGGGATTCAAAGGAGGTGTGAACTAAGTCATATTTCTCTTACAGTTTCAACCATAAAAACTTGCACCAAAAAATTTGAATTTAAATGTTTCATCGGATAGGCTATGTACTTTCCTGCCATTTTTAATAGCCTGTTCTAATGATTTTCATTTAGAAATGCAAAAGCATCTTGTATTTTTAATGTTTAATCAATCGTCAAGAACTCTGTATGTTTGTAATCACGGGCCATATGAATGCTAGGGGAATAAGATATGTACCCAAAAATGTTCTAGTAAGACACACCATAACTACTCTTCTCTGGTATCATAATCACATAATCATTTTCTTTTTGGGTAGCCTAGATTCTCTGAGCAGAGAGAGGAAAAGGGAGGAAGAGGTAGTAAGGAGTCAAACTAGCACATCACAATTAAATGTAGTCTTGGGATACTTATGCAGATAATTCAAGTTCCCCCAATCATTTTGCCACATTTAGAATTTTATGGGAAAGTCCCAAGTGCAGAAGTAGGGGAGTGACATGCAGTAGGGGTGGAGTCTGACTACACATATCCATGAAACAAGTCACATTTCAAGAATCACAAGTTTTCGGGGTGCCTGGGTGGCTCAGTCAGTTAAGTGTCTGACTTGATTTCGGCTCAGGTCATGATCTAAGGATCATGAGATCGAGCCCTGCATCAGGCATGGAGCCTCCTTGAGATTTTCTCTCTCCCTCTCTTTGCCCCTAAAAAAAAAAAAAAAAAAAAAAAAACCTGAAGTTTTCAGTGCAAAATGTTGTTTTAAGTAAGTTTCAATAAAACTTAGATGAAAGCTACATACACATGTAAATAAATGCACAAATAATAACCAATGTTACTACAAAATGTAAGCTCACAATATAACTTGCATGCACTTATCCAAAACCCTCATGGACAAACTATCATGACAACAGATGAAAAATACCAACAAAAAAAAAAATTAAAAGTAGTACAGGGGCATTATAACATGTACTATTTGTTGGTCTAACTTTATGTGTACCATTAGTTGTTTAAAATGAAACCCTCTGAAGAAGGATCACCAATTTAACTTTGAACTGCTACATAATCTTATCAGATGCCCCCCTCCCCCATCTTCCAGAGGTATCCTAAAGAGGCTGAGGGGACTGAGGAAGGCAAGCTTTGTGCTTCCTTCCTCCCACTTTAAACAATTATTATATTCAAATGAATGAATGGAAAGTGAAATGAACTTTTAAAAATAAAGGGCTGAGCTGTGGGGATCAGGCAGGAGACAGGAAGAGTCTACCACCTAGTACTGGGGGTGGTGGGAACATGAACAGACCAACTAGATATTACCACACCAGCAGACAGTGCTTGCATTCCAATGACCATGATTCACTGCTCAGAGCCAATGACTCCAGGGATAGGATGGCTCTTACCAGCTGCAACTTGGGTCACATTTACAGTTAAGAATAGAAAGTGTGACCACAACCATTTCAAACAAATATGATACCTTGAACCTCATTATGTATGTTAAGTTCAAGTCATACTTAAGATTTGGGTTCAAATTCAAGTGTTTGCTGGCTTGTGTGACCTCAGGTAAGTTATTTAATCCCTCTGAGGTTCGTGTTGGTCATCTGCAAAATAGAATGAATAGTCACCTTAGAAAGTTATCATGAGGAGTCAAACGAGGCAACTTAAAAAGCACTGGCATAATAGGCATTTGGTAAACGGGGTGATTACTGATGTTAAAAATGGGAATTTCAAGCTTTCTGAGAATTTTAGGGTCTTGTCTTTAAGTTAGAGACAAGAGGACTGTAACCATAAGCTTTTCAAAATCAAGAGCTCAGAAAGTAGAAATTTCATTCCTTTCCAGATTCTGGTTCTAAGAGCTGCAGATAAAATACTTTTGTTTCTAAATGCATTCTGTTGAAGTCAAACTGTAGATTCTTGTTCAGGACTCGTAACCTCTCTGAGTTTGCCTGCTCTGCCTGAAAACACAAAAGCTAACAACATGTGCACCCTCTACTAAAAAAAATTTGAGGGAACATGCAAAACATGAAGCATTTTATAATTAGAGGAGAATTTGTGTTGGCTATTACCAATGCACAGCGATATAGTTGGCTGGTGAGAGCACGTACAGGAGTGAAGCGGACTGGTCAGCAGTGGAACAGGCATGGTAATGAAACCCTAAATCTCCATTTACTCATGGGCAAGATCAAGTCACTACTTCACAGAGTTATTAAGAGAATCAGAAGAATATGAACAAAAGCTTTTTTTTTATTATTGAAGTATAGTTGACATACAATGTTATATTAGTTTCAGATGTACAACACAGTGACTCGTGAATTCTGTACATTACTCAATGTGCAGCACAATAAAGTGTAGTCACTATCTGTCACCATACAATGGGATAATAGTACTGGCTTTATTCCCTGGGCTGTACTTTTCACCTCTCTGACTTATTTATTTTATAACTGGAAGTTTGTACTTCTTAATCCCCTTCACCTATTTCATCCATCCCTCCAACTCACCTCCCCTCTGGCAACCACCAGTTTGTTCTCTGGATAGCCAAGATATGGAAGCAACCCACATGTTCATCACTAGATGAATGGATAAAGAAGATGCAGTATATATACGATGGAATATTAGCCAAAGAAAAGAATGAAATCTTGCCATTTGTGACTACATGGATGTATCTAGAAGGTATTATGCTAAGTGAAGTCAAACAGAGAAAGACAAATACCGTATGATTTCACTTATATGTGGAATCTAAAAAAAAATGAACAAATAAAAGCTTTTAATGCATTGCCTGAAATGTAGTAAGTGAAGTGTTCAATAAATATTAGCTACTAAATTGCTTTTAATGATCATTATATACTATGGACCTCTTTCAGGTATAAAACATTGAGTTTCCTTTCAAGTTTGTAATTAGAAATTTCTTATTTGTGTTGCTTTAGTTTCTGAAAATATTAACTCATTACTACCAACTTTGATGACTACTAAAATTTCTCAAAATATCCTTTAAATGTCTATATCTGCATTCCTAAAATATTATGGCTTGTGATACTTTACAAAAGGCTCAAATTCCTAATGCACTTAGTGAACTCTCCTACATGGTAATGTTTATGGAGATACATGATTTTTCTTTTTCTTTTTTTTTTTAAGATTTTATTTATTTGACAGACAGAGACACAGCGAGAGAGGGAACACAAGCAGGGGGAGTGGGAGAGGGAGAAGCAGGCTTCCAGCCGAGCAGGGAGCCCGATGCGGGACTTAATCCCAGCACCCTGGGATCATGACCCGAGCTGAAGGCAGACGCCCAAAGACTGAGCCACCCAGGTGCCCCAATACATGATTTTTCTTAAAAGACTTTACTGGTAACAGAAATAGTAAAACAGTAGTTTCTACCTTATTTGAGGTTTTGCTTTCCATGGTTTCAGTTACCCACAGTCAACTGCAGTCGAGAAGCAGATGATCCTCCTTCTGACAAAAGTCAATAGCAGCCTAACACTCCGTCACAATGCCTACATCACTCACCTCACTTCTTCTCATCATATAGGCATTCTATCATTTCATATCATCAAAAGAAGAAGGATGGATACAGTACAATAAGATATTGTGAGATAAAGAACACAGTCACATAACTTTTATTATAGCATAGTGTTGTAATTGTTCTATTATTAGTTACTATTGTTATTATTAGTACCTATTATTAGTTACTATTCTCTTACTGTGCCTAATTTATAAATTAAACTTTATCATAGGTATTTATGTATAGGAAAAATATAGTATATTTAGGGTTCAGTACTATCTGTGGTTTTAGGCATCCACTGAAGATCTTGGAACACATCTCCCACAGATAAGGAGGGACTACTATAATGGTTTTCCATAAATTCTCAAATTCTACAAAGAAGAACTAGTTCATAACATAGTTTAATAACAATTAATAAAAGGCATTTAAATATTCAATGTCTTACTAAGAAAAATCAGTTTTTCCTATGGTTGTTCTGCAAGGCCATTATTCCAAATTAGTAAAGCAAGTTTCAATAGAAAGGTCTGTTCTTTGTCCCCCTAGTGGCCACAAACAAAACAGCAACAAGTAGAGAAGACGCAGAAACCACTGGAGCAGAAAACTATTTCTTCATTTTACAGATAAATAAAGGCCAAGAGACAGACGACACAATTTTTCAGTAAATCACCAGTATTTGAGAATATTTTTAAGATTTTGAATATTATGATGTCTGAAAAGGTACCCTCAAAATGAACTTCACTAAGGTCCTTAAAATGTTTTCCTTATCAATTGACACTGGGTAGCTTTTTCTCCAGTTTTATTTTTCCTTGTAAGAGAGCTAATAAGTATAGTTTCCCAGGGGGCAATGAGAAGACCTCAGCTGTGACCAAGAATTCTGCCTGCATCTCTATGAAGAATTTCTTTTTGAGAAATAAAGACTGACCCGAAGCACACAAAGAAAGCTCTCCTCAGAAAAGACCAGTAAGAGTAAACGCATCTTTACAGATGGCCAACGGCCCACAATGAATAAGAAACAGAGGTCAGGAAATAAGTTAAATACTGATTTTTCTCAACTTTAGAGTACTTCCAGATAGGAAGAGAGTGGAAGTAGGCATGGTTTGGGTACACACATGGCAAAGAATAAAACCAAATTGTCTTTGCTTCCTGCTGGCCCTAAAATTTAACAAAAGCACTTAAGGTTTTGTTAGAACATAAATGCAGTAGAGAACTGAAACTATTACCCAGATATCTTCAGGCAAATAATGAAGAAGACAGTAATGTAACATCCAAAGCATGTTTACCTTAAAAAGTTTTGGACTATGGCAGGTTTTGATTTGCACATCACTGTGTATAGATTACCCAGTAAATTCTGTGAATCTGTTAAGTCCCTATATAGTGATTAAGAGTACAGGAACTCACTTGTTTGAATTTCAACCTGACTCGTATTAGTTATGTGAACTTGAACAAATTATTCTTCCTCCCATTGCTCAATTTCCTCTTCTGAAAACAAGAGCAATAATACCTAGCACATAGGCTGTCCGATGGATTAAATAATACATGTAAAGAACAAGTAAATGCTACATCATATACATGCAGTAAATGTTAACTACTGCTTTTATCAAAATATTATATCCCATTTTCTGTGCAGTAAGCCTGAAGAGAAAACAAGGATAAGCATTAAATGAAAAGATATTTGTATTAGAAAATGGGAGGCATTGGGGCACCTGAGTGTCTCAGCCCTTAAGCGTCTGCCTTCAGCTCAGGTCATGATCCCAGGGTCCTGGGATCAAGCCCCGAAATCAGGCTCCTTGCTCAGTGGGGAGCCTGCTTCTCCCTCTCCCACTCTCCCTGCTTGTGTTCCCTCTCTCGCTGTCTCTCTCTCTGTCAAATAAATAAATGAATGAATGAATGAATGAATGAAATCTTTAAAAAGAAAATGGGGGAGGCATGGATTGTCCAATCCTGGCCTCTAATGAGATGTGTGACTTTGGACAAAGCATGTGATCCTTGTTTTCTCATCTACAAAAATAATAAGGTTGGATCAAAATTCAGGCAACTCAAGTTTATCAAAGATGTAAAAGATCATTCAACCCCAAATTTGATGCTTGAGCTCATTTATAACACATGTTTGTCTAGTCTGTGATTGAATGCCTTCATCTCTATCCTGAAGCTGCCATACCTTTCATCTTGAACAGCACTAATAGTTTGAAAATTCTTCCATATGTTAAGCTGAAATCTACCATCTGCATGTCATCAGATCTAAGATGCCAATGGTAGTAAGTTGCACCATTATCTTATGTGTCATTAAGAAAGAAAAGACACTGCCAATTATACCATGACATGATGCTTTCTTACCGTGTCAATTGTAAGAAGCATCATAACTTCAGAGATGTTAGCATGTGAGAATATGGGTGTCTTATAATCAGTGAAATGCAATATCTTCCAGTGGCTTCACCAGTTGATAGTAATTGAAGCTTCCATCACAGTAAAAGCCAGTCTAATTTTCTTCCGTAGCACTGTTCAACTACTTGAAGACTGTTCATGGCCTACTTGAACCTTCCCTTTTCCAGTCTTATGACCTTCAGTTCATAAACATGGTCTTAAGTCTCTGTGCCATCTCCAGGTTCTGTCTACTAAATCCATTTTACTTTATCTGGATCTCTACTGATTTATACATGTAGGTACCAAGCACTCTTTCAAGCACCAGGAGATAAAATGATGACCAAAACAGACAAATGCTCTACCTTTAATAATTCAATGACATCCAATCTGGTAGATGAAAAGAATATGTAAACAATGAGGTCTAGCTAAAGTACCACAGGTATTTTACAAAGTACAAGGGAAACCCAAGAGAAGAGGCAAAAAAAGAAAAAGGGTACTTAAGTGTGGTACCTAAAGAGGAAAAGAAGGCTCTAGGTAAAGTCTGGTCGCTTCATAAAAAGAACATTTATACCAATACAGTGGATAATCATCTCTTTGTCTCTGTCCTTGTCTTCTTTTTGACAAAATCTGTAAAATTTTAATGCTCTCAAAAGTCTATAAAGTCCCAAAATATTTTTGAACATACGTTATTATATTGTTTTTCCTACTCCAGCCTGCCACTATTCCCATCAAGTGCTTCTATAATTGGGAGAGGGAATAGCAAAAGAAAGAAATTATTTTGCCCTCTGGATGCAAGTGTAGGATTTTCAATTTATTCTGGTCTACACCAGTTATTTAAGAAAATATACTGATACTTACTCTCCTAATGGGTTGTTTCTTCGGAACAAGGACGTGTCCCTTCATTGCCATAGTACAGTCCACCAAACTTGGATTGTACATAACTGATCAGGCAAATTTAGATTCTACCCCAAAGCCATGAATAAAATGTAAAAAGAATTTGGCAAAAAGATGAAGCCTGGGTGCCTGGGTGCATTTTAAAGATTTTTAAATCTTTAAAAAATAAAAATAAATAAATAAAAAGTTGAAGCCTACTCTACCAACCCTGAAATTCCCAGAATACTAAAATGTCCTCGGTCGGTCAATAACACTGTGTTGCTGTACATTTATTGCATTTGGAAATCTCCTGGCTATTGTAATCTACCTATAGTGATGAGTCAAACATAATGATCAAGAGAAAAATGTCTTAATGCATCCTGGAATCCAACCCATCTTAAATACAGTATTGGAAACTCTCCCAGGAGTAGAAAACCTGGATAAGCACATGCAATTTGTGTGAATTTATTTTAGCTTGTATTGAGATGTCTATGGCTCTTACAAAAGGGGAATTCCATTGAGGTTTCTTGTCTCCTTGTTTCAGTTCAATAATACCCAGAGTGGTTAAACCTTTTTTTTCCCCTTAAACACTGTGGGGGGTGGGGCACACTCATGTGCACATATACATACAGGGCAGAGTGGGGGAATAAGGAATTCATTCCTCAGTGAAATCTGTTCACTTGTGCACATCATTATATTAAGTAATAAGCATTATAACGTGTGTACTTTTTCTGGTAGCAACACACTTAAGGTAAATTTTAGATGGAAGATTCGGATTGGTTGAAGCACATCCACTCATGCCAAGGTTCTTAATTAGGCGCATGGTTTTAAAAGTGAACCTTTTCTTCTAATCAAGAATAATTGTTGATGATCATGAAAATGTTTTTACCAGATAATCATTGCATACAGATGTATATTATTGAAAAGAAAGTCAGAGAACTTGTAATTATTTATTTATATGCATCCCCATTATAAGGAGAAGATGGCCTCTTAATCATCTGAAGAGAGACTTAGTGGAAGTTGAAAAATCCCTCATCAAAATTAATATCCTTAGTAATGGTCTATGAAGGAGGTTCTTTTTTTTTTAATTGAAACTTTGCAAGCTGTAAAGGAGAGAAGTACAAGTAATTTTGACTGAAGCATATAAAATAATGAACTAACCTAAAAGCTGATGAGATACTTCAGCTGTACCAAATTACTAAACAAGAGACTAGGTGAAATGGGACACTTTTAGGGAGGTCTTCCAGCTCACAAGGACATGCTCCCACTGCTAGGGGACCCAGCGTGGAGGTGACCCTGCTGCCTCCCCCGGCCCCAGCTCCAGCTGAGGCGTCCAGAACGCCAGATCAGTCATAAAACTGGAAATGGAGCAAAAAGAGGGAGACACTCCCTTTCCATCAGGTAAGCTCAGGAGCCATCAGCGGTGCTGCTATGAAGGTCTGACTGACAGGAGGGGTTGTGATGAGAGAGAAAACCCAAGCAGAAGCGTGAGGAGGAAAAAAGTAGAAGTACAAGCCGAGTGCTGGTAGCTCCTGGGTGTCTGCATCCGGGCCTTTCCAGAGGCCCTGCAGAATTTCCACTCCCATTTCATAAAAAGAGCCCAAGTGATGATAGCAAAGACACCCCCCCACCCACATTTGTTTAACTATCTCTAATTAGCTTCTGTGACTTGTCACCGTGCTTTGGTGTGCCAGAGAATGAACTGGAAACAGGACTTAGGGAACACCAGGTAATCATTTAACTTTAGTAACTCTCAGTTCTTTCATCTCTGAAATTGGGATAAAGTAATTATGGATATTTACATCCATAACAGTATTAGTCAATGAAAATTAATGGTGATTGTGGCAAATGTTACTAGAGATCCTCAGAAATCACACAAAAACCTTTTTTAGTATAAAAGTGCCATCCTTTATGTGATTCAAAGCTGCCACTGTTCAGAAGCAAACTGATTGTTTATCCATTCCTAATAAAAAGTAGTTGTTTTAGCCACTTTTGGTATGTGGCTTAACGGGGTTTGAAGAACAGTATATTGCAAACAATTAGAGATTTCCTTTGTCAGATATTAACTTGTTCAATGGGTAGAACATCAACTCCACTAGTTTCCCACTTTTACCATAAAAATCAGTTAATTTGCATATCTTTCTGTAGAAGATAGTCTTAAAATGACTTATTTTTACTGGCATACTTATAAGTACATAATTATATAATATGTTACATATAAATTATATATAGTATGTATATTTTATATATATACACATACACACCTGCACACAATTTTTCCAGGAATATGTCTGCCTCTTCTGCTTATTAGTTTTATTGCCTTGGACATGTTACTTAACCTATGTGATCTCTTCATCAATCTATTTCCTCTGTTCTGATGAGGAAAAATCATACCACTTGTTGGAAAAAGAATTAAATAAAACAGTCTATGAAAGGAGTTTGTAATCAGCAGAGGACTATACAAACATAAAGAGCTAGTATTTCTAATTAATTTTATAAGAAACTCATAATCTGAGGAATGAACTGTGAATCAGAAGCAGATTTCTTCTTGCCTAACCTTTCTCCACAGAGTTTAAATAGCTTCACGAAGAGAAAATGTTCAGTCTTTCTTTGTAAACTGGTGGCAGTTCTTCGTTAGGGGAAGATCTTTTCAAGAAAGAAATTCAGAGTCTTTCCATCTTCCATGTGTGGAACATCTGTGCTAAAACCATTCTGTGCACACTTCTTTGAAGCACTGATTGCCTAAAGGAACTACTTTGATTTTGGCTTTATTTAAATGCCTGAACTTCTATTAGTGAAACAAAAGATTTTCCAGTAAAAGCTCAGTTGGGAAGGAGACCAGCCTCCAACCAGTTTCATCACTCAGAGGCCAAAGTGGCCCGGATTTTGTTTTTAGAGCACCAGGCAATGGAAATCTCCCCATGAACTTACAGCTTACACAAACAGCTGGTTTGGGATGCTACTGACCCTGGGTGCAATCACTGTGGTAATTAGATTTAATTTTCCTAACCCAACAGTGCCTGGCTCCATCATGTCTACATCGCCTATGTAGAAAACCATAACTCTCGCTTAATAATACTCTGGCATGCTTGAGATTTTTTGCAGCTAATATTAGAAATTACTTTTTTGTAACTGTAAATACAGCTATTCCAACTGCTATGTGTACCAAAGAGTTTATTTACAGGTTATCTTACTTCGGGAACTTTCCTGAAAGATCTTAAACCGTTAGGCAGACCTTGAATATCATTACACACCCCTCTTCTGCAAGTCTCTTGTATCCTTGTATTAACTCATTTAGAAAGATGGAATCAGCCGTAAGTCATCGGCAAGCCTGAGGGATTGGCAGTGTTTCTGCAAGCCCAGGGAAGCACGGCTTCATGCTACAACATCTTGGGGTTGCTCACTCCGACAGAGCAACAGAGATCACAGGACTATGTAAAAACCTGTCTTCCTGGTAGGCAAGAAGAAAAGACACGTCTGAATGTGTGTCTGCTGGCGTCTGGAGAACGCAGGTTTACGTGGTGTAGAAAAGCCAGGGGTATTGTTATCTCGGGGGACCCGGTTTGTTTTATGTGTGTGCATGTTATGCGTGCTGTAACACGAATGTGGCCAACTGGGAGCGCGACGAGGTACTGTGTCCCTGGGAATTGTAATTGCTCGGTCGGTCGGTAAAAAAGAAAAAAAGAACATCCGACTGTTGCTGATAATAGCGCAAGGTGCATTTTGACAGTATAAAGGAGGAAACAGACGGAGTCACACAAGTTCTGAGTATGTTTTAACCCCCCAAAATAAGAAAGGAAAGCCTGGGGCGGAGGGAGTGTTACCGGGAGCGAATTGCTCAGGACTTCAAACACAGGGAGTCATTCTGTCAAGGGGAGGGGGCGGGCGGGGGCAGGCACTGGGCCTCTCTAACAAAGTCCTCCTCTCTTTGCTCCCTCCCACTTCATTCACTTGCAAATCAGTGTGTGCCCACAAGAGCCAGCTCTCCCGAGCCCGTAACCTTCCCATCCCGAGAGCTGCAGTTTCAGCCGCGGCAGCACGAACCGCAGAGCCCGCGGCCGCAGAAGCCAAGGCAGGAGCAACCTGGGCGGGTCGCAGGGTCTCCCCGGGCGCAGGAAGGCGAGCAGAGGTGGGTTCGATCTCTGTTGGCGGCGGTGGTGGTTGTGCATGCCTTTCCTTTTTTTTTTAATTCTGTAGCGTTGATGGAAGCCAATCAGAGAGAGAGCCCCCTCTGCCCGATGGGTGCCGCACGCCGGAGTTGGGAGGGATGCTCAGCCTGCGAGCCCGGGTCGGGGCAGGCGCGCGGGTCCGGCTGCGCGGGCGGCGCTGCTGCCGCTGCCCAGGACCGGCGCCGGTTCCCGGGGAGCCTGGGCGCCGCTCCTCCGCCTTCTGGTAAGACCGATCCGCCGTGGGGCTGGGTGGGAGCTTAAGTAACGGGCCGCCGGGAAGAACTCGCTGCTTTTCTCTCCCCCGGCAGCTTCTGCCGGGGGAGCTCCGGCATTTGCAAAGTTGGCTGGTCAATTACCAAGGGCGCTGGTGCGTGCAGGACCCGCGGAGCCGTTTGGGACTTGATTTATTTCCACCTGCCCACATCACAAGGTTCTGTGCGGGGACTGCTTTGGCTGAGTTACATTTCTTGCCTTTAGGGGGTAAAGCAGAAAATCAGGTAGCTTGAGAACTCCTGAATGCTCCCAGTAAGGAAAACTTAAGCTAAATAGATGATTTGGCTCAGAGAAGGAGCCAAAGAAAACTGTTAGCTTGCACGTTCGGGGAAATGCCTGCCGGTTCACAGGGGTAAAGAAATGCTTGGGTTGCAAGGAAAGTCCAACACTGGACTCCGAAAATGGAGCACACTGTCCAGGGAAAAGTCATGTGGAAGACGCAGCTCGCTGGTGATCTTCCACGGCTGGCCAGGCACAAATCTGGGGAATAACGCCTCCCCCAGACTGGCTGGAGAGCAGATCAAGTGTGCCTGGTCGTAGGTGTCCGATGCAGGAAAAGGGGAGCCCCCCAATGCGTTAATCCCAGCATTTAGTAAGGGGGGACGTTGCTGTGTTGTGTACTGCAGCAGTTGCAGAGCTGGGATTACTTCTTCTGTAGTTAGATGTTCTTCTGCCAAGAGTTATGGGAGATCTTGAGATGGAGGATGCTGGAGAGGTCAGCATGGTGCTGAGAAGTGTTTTCATTGCTGCAAGAAAATCCATATTTTATGGGGGGTTATATGCAGGTCCTTGTCAGTGCAAAGGGCTGTTCACCTGAGTTAACTACTGAGAAAATTCAAGTACCAAGAAGTTTAATCATCTGGAATAGCCACACATTTCTCTCTCCCTCTTTTATTTTTTTGTTTCTGTTTTTGTTTTTTGGTAAAGCCATTTTAATTATAATATTCACACTATAGAAGTATATCATCCTGTCTCTCCACCAATCTTCACTTTCACTTACTGAAGCACATAATGTGCGAAAGCAGAGATTTTTTTTCCTTCAAGAATATTGCTGGAGTGGCTGGTGTGTACTCGTATGGCTGCTCCGGAGGGGTACACACACAAAAATATGGGCTTTGTGATTGTTTATTATCCAGGGGGATAAAAAAACTCTTCTCTGTGTCGGAAGAGGAACACAGAGATGCACCTAGAAAATGTACAACTCTTCTAAGAATGAATAACAAATAGGCTTATACAAATGGTAGCCAAGGATTGCTTATCTCCTTTTTTTCTCTGGCTGCCACCTTTACCTGAAAAGGAAAACCTTTAGGATTCTACTTTAGGAGGAAAATAAATTTCTTCCAGTTTAGCTTTAGTGTCATCCTTTGTGTAACAGCACTTGCATGGCTCTGTGTTTGCTATTTTAGAGATCTGGAAAATAAGTTGTGTGAAGAAAGGGGATATGATCAAGCAGATGTCTTCATTATGTCAAAAGGAAGAAGGCAAAGTTTATGCCAGAGGCCAGATTTTCAATGCAGAGCTCAGAAACTTAAAAGAAATCCAACAATTTACTGGAAAATACAATTGCACAGGATTGTATCTCACCCCCTTTTGTTCTTTGGTATGTTCTAATAAAAAGGTACTGGGGGGAAATAAAAGGCATATCTTTTTCTACCTATTTTGATGGTTCGTGGCATACTTTTGAAGCAGAGGAAGTAACCAATTTCTTCAGAAAAACATGAGAGGCAGCAGCACATTTTTGAAGGAAAATGGCAAGGGTTTAGTTCTCCTGTACTTGTCTAAAATTATCTTTTACTGCCATTATAAGTGACAGACTGGATTCTCTATAGGGACTTTTAGTCCCTTTATTATCTGGCTTTCACATCAATTTATTGCAATTACATTTCTTAATGCTAACTTTGCAAAGATAATGTATAGAAACAAAATCATTTTCTACCAAGTTGCCTACTATCAGAAAATGTGCACCTTACCTCCTCCACCCACCACTTCCATCAGCTTTGCAAGTAAAAACTCACTTTAAAGCACTCTTCATTTTTTTAAGAAAAAAGTCTATCTCGCAAAATACTGTTCTGAGAAACTTGAAACAGCAAAAATTTCTAGAAAGCTACAGTTCCAGGACATCAAAAAAAAAAAAAAAAACACACTTCTGTATGGCAAATGTATCAATAAGTTGGAACAAGTTCTGAACATCTAATTAAATCTAACTGAGTTAGTGTCCCTAATAGGGATGTTAAAAAGAAATAAAATGTGATAAATATTCTGAATAAAACCATGTCTCTTCCTAAGGAGGTGAAACGTGTGGTCCCCCCTTCTGGCCCTTACTTGCTTTGCAGTCATGAATGCCAACTTACTAAGGCTGCATCCTTTGAACTATGGAAACTTTTTTTTTAGTTGGAAGGGACCTCTAATGGGTCACTCCATGCATTTTTCCCTGTAGTTCAGTTGCATCATGGATTTTGTTAGCTAAGATAATACATGCATAACAGCTTTTTCTTCATAGATGAGTTAATGTCCTCCAAGTACTAGCTTGACATTTCTGCCAGGTTAAAATCATTATTTTCACTATCATGTGTACGGTTCCTCTAACTTAAGGAACTCAGGAGCATTTGCACAGTTTTCTCGCTATCTAGACTTTTGGTAACTTTCCTACAATTCCAAATGAAAGCATTAGCCAATTAATAAAGAATTCACCACCATCAATACAAGATTTTCCTTATTTCTGACCTTGCCAAGACTGTACTTCCCTCCTTCAAATTTATCCAATAATTATTATAGTTATGACTCAAAAAGTTCCATGCAAAGAACCCCTCCCCACTAAAAAAATACTTGCTGGAAAAAAATTTAATTAGCCTTTCAGAGATCCATAAGCATTCACAAGCATATTGAACTAAATAAAGGCTTCTAAATTAAAGAAATCCCCCATTCAAATAAGCATATATTAAAAGTCCAAGTTTTGTTCGGATGCATGTATCACCCTTATTCTGTGAGGTGTTTTTATTTCTCTCTTTGATGTATCACAACAGATTTTAGGTAACTTACTCCTTAAAAAACTCTGCCTGGGACTTAAAGTAAGTTCTCTAGGGGTGAATCACCCTCTTCTGGTGACAGTCTGCAGGTTTCAACTTCCAATTTAAAAATCTGTTCTAAAGTTTGAAATGTGTTCCAAATGAGATAACATCC
The DNA here is from genome assembly GCF_003265705.2 of Callorhinus ursinus. Taxonomy (NCBI): domain Eukaryota; kingdom Metazoa; phylum Chordata; class Mammalia; order Carnivora; family Otariidae; genus Callorhinus; species Callorhinus ursinus. The sequence continues at coordinate 68,659,202 of NW_027397065.1, read as the reverse complement.
AGCAGAAGCCAGTTGCCTTATGCTGCTTGCTTAGTCATGGCAGCCCATTCTTTGGGGTTGATCAGAATTAGGGTCTTGCTTCTAAAAATAACGAACAGTGACTCAGTCTGAATTGCATTTTTTTAATAGTGTTTCAGCCTAGCTAGTGTCTACTGAACTTACCTTATTTGCTTCACAAAAAGGTGAAAATATTGATAATCAAACCTTCTCTGGTATAAATTTTTTTTCTGAACACAAAAACTCAAGAACATCATGCTAATAGGGAAACTGCTGAAAGAAAAAAGTAAAACTCACACACACAGAGAGAGAGAGAACAAGCACCTAGTTGTGACACTGTTCCAGTAAAAGTAGAGAAAAAATATAGAAATGTAGGGCTTCGGTTTTGTTTGATTTTTTTTCTTTTTATTTCTTTATTTCTCTTTTTGTTCTCCAATGGGATTTTTATTTTACTTTGAAGATAGAAGAGGTTGAGGCACTTGCCTGGATCTCAACAGTAATATTTTTGTTTGAGCTTTCCTCTTATGAAGATTAACTGGCCTACATTTTAAAAGTCCTATTCCTAAGGAATGCTCCCTTTTTCAAAGCAGTCATATGAGAATCTTCGGGTTCTCCCTAATTAACTGCAGAGCCAAGTGTATACAGTCTTCGTAACCCCATCACTCACAAAGTAGGAAGATAAGAGGGGAAAATTCGTACAAATAACCATTCAAAAAGCTGGTGCATCTTCATTACTACAAAAGTAAAATGGACTAAAGCTCTTTAAGCCAAAATGATTGGGTCAGAGGGGACCAGAAACAGCCAGGATCTAGTTGTTCAAGACTGTACTATCCTGGAAATTTTTAACTCTTCCAACACAGAAAACCCACTAAAAAAAAGAATGCTCTGAGCACACATGCATAAATGTAAACTAGACACACACACAGAGGGCGCTGTGTCCCCCATCACCGCAGATTCCAGATTATTTTACATTGTTTCATCCGTTTCAATATCTTTATACTAACACTGTTGGGTGCTTATTTCCTCTATTAATCAGATCACCTTGCTGAGATTTATAAGAGGAAGAGTGTAATTAAAGCCAGAATGTTACTATTAAATTTGATGTGCAGTATAAATGGGCAGCATGGGTACCAAGCTTCTCCTACCATACTCAGTGATACCTTGTAGAAGAGAGCTTATGAAGATAAGCAGTATAAAGCTAGCCACCACCAGGTATGATTTGACTTCATAGATCACCACTTGAAAGAACAGTGTGTTTTTTTCTTTCTATAATTTCCTAAATTGGTAGATCTACCCAAAAGATGTTTAGGAGACCTAACAAGTTATAGGAATAAAAAACAGCAAGCAAAAATAAACTGAGGAGGTGTACAAGTAAAATGAAAAGAGATGAGGAGGTGAATTTTTACATAAAAAGGAAACATAAGAATAGAAATAGAATCAAAATCCCTGATTTCACACAGTGTGCATTTTCCACTTTATAAATACTGCTACTATTAAATACAACTTTATAAACACATCATTAACATGTTTATAAACACTATACTTCTCAAAAAAATAAAAAATAAAAAAATAAACACTATACTTCTCTATCATGGAATGTAAATTTGAAAATTATCCTTAAAAAAAATCACCACCTAAAGGAAATGATCCTGCATGGATCATAAAATAACCAAAGAAGTAGGTTTTTTAAAAAAAGTGATCTAAAATATCAGGAGAATCAAAGAAAGAGGTTTTCTTAGTGCTTTGAAGAATATTAACTCTTTTCCTTCTCTTTATTGTCTTGCAAGCTAAGTAGATTTTATACTAACACTGTTGGGTGCTTATTTCCTCTATTAATCGGATCACCTGATTAAATAGATCACTGTGTGACCTTCTGACAACTGCAAACCAAAGTATATAATAGTGATACACATCATATATAAGTCACCCATTTGGATTCTATATGTGGTATAGCATGATGAAAGACTAACTAGCAAGACAGTCCACCCCCCACCCATACTGCCTGTTAACAAGTATCTCATACATATACATATGTATATGACAACCAAGATAAAAAATTCTGACCATTAGGTTCAGAATTTTTATACATTCAAAAAATAATGATAATTATAAAGTAAATGATAATAAACCTTTAATGAGCTATTCTACATTTTACATGCTGTTCTAAGTATTTTATATGTATTCTGTATAGTAATAATTATATACTAAGTCAAAAGGAAAATGCTATACCTACATCCTTTTTATTTGGCCCTTTTTTGGTTTGAATTTCCAGGGAATTCCTGCTTGAGCTAAGCACTTAATGAATGTGCTTTTTACCAACACTTATGATATCTTAGAATTTAAAGTGTGACACTCTGAGAAATACATAGCAGAAGAGGGCATGGGAATGACTTGATTATTTTGACCGAAGCAATGCAGATTTTAAGGCTGAGGAAAATGTTTGTAGGTTATTCATTTTTGAAAAACTACTTGCAAACATGCCATTACAGTTTATAATTGTAGTAAAGAGTATATGTGTGAGCCATTTGAGCATAATGGTACTTTTTATAAGAGAATAAATGATCTTCTCCTACCTTCAGAGATAGCCTCATGTTGGAGTATTTGAGGAAGGTAACTAAAAATTACAACTATTCATTTCATTGACAGGGGTAGTCCACCTGCACAGTACCCTCTGAAGGTGCAAGTTCTTTCTCAGTGCATTTGATATGCTCACTCTATACATAGCATTTAGGACTGTGGGTAGAGTTGAGTAAGGTCATATTTATTTCCCCTCCTTATCTGATGAGTAAAAATAATTATTTTCTTCTATTTATGACCATAATTTTGTTATTTCATTGCCATCACAGTTCAATATTTGATCTGAATGAAGTCTTTACCCAGTAAATTTCCAACCAAAAAATGGGGGTGGGTGTCTGGGGAGCACAGGTGGTTGGATGCCCTACTCTTGGTTTCAGCTCAGGTAGTGATCTAAGGTTGTGAGATCGAGCCCCCTGTCCGGGTCCATGCTCAGCAAGGAGTCTGCTGCAGATTCTCTCTCCCTCTCCCTCTGCCCCTCCTGGGTGTGCTCTTTCTCCCCGTCTCTCTCTAATATAAATAAATAAATCTTAAAAAAAAAAGTTGGGGTGGCGGTAGAAGACATCCTATTAACAATACAGTAGTATTATATATGGTTGACACTGATGAGCCATTCTCTATTCTTTCTATTGCCAATACTCAGAAAGTCATGTAGTTAATCCAGCTTTCATGAACAGTGTGATAATTACAAATAAAATCAGACAATGTGAGACATAGACAGGAGCTCAGAAATTGCTTTACCCAACACCCATCATTTACATTTGAGATACCTGATGACCAGAGAGGTTAATGAGGTGTCTCCCTCTCTCTCTTTTGTAACTTCTAGTTGTTGGGCCCATATTGCTTTTTATCATCTCCACTTAATTATGGCATTAAAAATTAAAGAGGAGGGGTGCCTGGGTGGCTCAGTTGTTAAGCGTCTGCCTTCGGCTCAGGTCATGTCCTGGGATCAAGCCCCACATCGGGCTCCCTGCTCAGGGGAAGCCTGCTTCTCCCTCTCCCTTTCCCTCTGTTTGTGTTCCCTCTCTTGCTGTGTCTCTCTCTGTCAAATAAATAAATAAAATCCTAAAAAAAATTAAAGAGGAATTTTAAATCTATAACATTATTATTTATGAGTATGCTGTGAAGGAGCTGACATGCAAACTTATGGAGAAAATAAGGATTTTGACTTTTTTAGAAATTTCATGTATTCGTACCATTTTGTAAAGCTCCTATTGTAATAAAGAATTAAAATTTTCCTTCAAAATTCTGACCACTATTTGGGGGCACATTATAAAATTTAGGTTTTTATTTTATTTTTAATGGCTTGATCGTTATTTTGAGTGAGCTTTATCTAAGTCAGTGATTCTCCTGACTATTCAAGTGTTCATCTTTGAAAGAAATAGTTTATTGGTCAGTGATCGGATATGAAAAATTATGACAACCTACTGTTTTTTATAAATCTCAATTTATTTAATCTAAGTACCCAGTGACCTTCCCATTTTTTTGGAGTTAAAATGTCAATTCTTTCATGAAAGTGTATGGATAGATTATGTTGGGTTTTTTTTTCCCCTTAGCAAAATTAAAATCTGGCGAACAACTCAATGTCAACTCTACCCCCTTAAAAAAAAAAAAAAGAAAGGAACTGTTGATGTTCCATGAAATCCAAAAGTCTGAGGACCACTGGGTTAGATAATGAATAACATCATGCTGAAAAATGATTGACCGGAGCGCCTGGGTGGCTCAGTCATTGGGCATCTGCCTTCAGCTCAGGTCATGATCCCAGGGTCCTGGGATTGAGCCCGGCATCGGGCTCCCTGCTCAGCGGGGAGCCTGCTTCTCCCTCTCCCACTCCCCCTGCTTGTGTTCCCTCTCTTGCTGTGTCTCTCTCTGTCAAATAAATAAATAAAATCTTAAAAAAAAGAAGAAGAAAAATGATTGACCTACTTCTCTTCCTTATTTGGATGAATAAAAAGTAAAGGAGAATTATAATGATATTTAAAAGACAAATAGACTGCCAAAAAGACAAACTAAACAAAAGTCATTCGATCAAAAGGTATCCCTGGATCCCTTAATTAAAACCTATAGAGATTAATACTAATGTTTGCAATACTAATACAGTCTTTGACTATATTAACAAGTCCTCCAAAAGTGTGCTTTGCAGAGCTCATGGCCAGAATGTGTCATCAACAATGAATCTGCCTACTGGATTACACAGTGGATTATTCAGTAGGAAACAAAAAGTTTTAAATTTATATCTAATATGATAACTTAAAACCCAGCTCAACTTAACTGTTCACATTATAAAATGGTATCTTTTTTTTTTCCATAAAAGTGAACTTTACATAATTGTGGACAAACACAAATTTTGTAAGGTCCTACATTGTATTTTAAGGTTTGCATTTTTACTTCAAAAAGCAATTGCCTTCTAGCTTATGGTGTAGATTTCAGTCATGAAAATGAGCTTATCATATTTTTAGCTGCAAAGCTTAAACCTCTTTTGCAGGATTAAAAAAAAGAGAGAGTTTCATTAATCTACTACCATCCATTTTATAAAATGTTTGAAACTGCTCAATTTCACATTCAACTAAAATATTCTAAGCTCTCCTTAGCAACAGGTTCTAATTTAACACAGATCAAAATGGTGTGGTCAGACTAAGTAATCACCAATGCAAAATGATAAAATCTACCAAGACTGGAATATAACTGCCGAATCCTAATTTGAACGAAGTCAAGCTACTGTATCTCCCAACAATTATTTTCATATTAAACTACTTGCTTAAAAAGTATCTAGTTGGTATTTTGTCAGTGTTTCATAAAGAATTAATTCTATGATGGAGGCCTTATGGTAAATTTCAGTGCCACAGTTTCACTTTCTTTCTGACTCATATCCGCCTTTTTACCAAAAAAATATTTGGGCAGGTCCTAATTAAAACAGCAGAATCAAGAGGTCAATTACTGATTAGTGTCATCAAGAGGAGGTGATCCCACGCTTCCAGATCCAGAAGGTACTAACTCTGCAGGAAGTTTTGCATTCAGAGAAAGTATATTTACCTGCAAGTCAACTACCTTTGAAATAAGTACAGGCATGCCAAATACGGATTTCATATTTAAAAATTTTGTCTCACAATACCTGCTTTTCTTCCTCAAGTTTGCTTTTAATTCTCAGATGCCACATTCCAAAATATCTTTCCAAATAGCACCATGGTTTTTCTTAAAAACTCTCCCCACTGAATTTAAATGTGTGTGTACTTTGTGTTCTAAAAAACGATAGAATTAAATTAAAGAGATGACCACAGTAGAGGGAAGGACACTGCAAGATGTCTGGTGAGCGTGTGAATAACTGCTTTCTCACCAAAGAGAACACTAAATAGAACTGTTACTTTACTTAAGATATGAAGGTGAAAGCTACAGAAAAGTAAAATGCTCTCAAGCAACAGAGTTTAATGTGATGTAATGATGTAATGAAAGATTTTTATATAGTGGACAGAGAGGGGAGAAATAATTGAAACCCTATGCTGGATTAATTGGGCTCTGAAGAACAAGAAGTTTGCTTTGCACCCTAAATGTTCCGAACATTTATAGAGCATATGTTTGCTTCAAAAGGCTTATTTTTTTTCTTTTTTCTTTTTTTCTCTACATGACAATCTTCTCATCATGGCTGGTTGGAGAAATTAATCACAGAAAACAAGAGCCAAACTTGCCGTGCTTTGTAATTGAGAAATATACACTAATGTCCATAATGGCATTAAGAAAGACTTTAAAGCAAGGAGTGAAATTTAGGCTGTCTGTTAAACTCAACAATCCAAAGCAGCAGCTGTGAGACTCCAACTGCTCAAAAGATACTGTGCTTGTCAAATACTTGCCAATTTAGGTTTTACCTGATTGACAAGTGCTCCTAAAAACAATGCCAAGACTTTCAGAAAATTCCTTACTTGATTCCCTGCACAGCAAAAGCCCACCTGATCCACGTATAAAATGCAGTATGGAATAGATAAATCCAGGCTGGGGAGAAAGGAGAAATAGTTTTAAAATACCACTTCTCCATCTCCAGATCACGGTTTTAAGATGAAAGCATCACTAGCAAATATAAGCACATAGTGAGGGCTCAATAAATGCTTACTGGGTGAAATTCTCAGACAAGCTGCCAAAGATTCTCTTAAATAAATATTTTCCCAATTTATTTCCTTTTCATGTTCATTCACACCAGTGAAAAAATATAACTTTTCCATCCCATGCTAATCATTTTTAATAATTCTGACTCCTATACAAGGAGCCGATTTCAAAGGAAACCCTATCCATGATGTCCCAAGAGCTAGAGGGACTAAGCATGTAAACAGAGCTGCCCAGCTTCAAACTGGGCCACCAGACCTCTTCTTCCCCCGGCGGACTTTTTATTAAACTTAGTATGAAACAATGTTGCCTGGAGCCTGATTAACAATTTATGCCTTCCTAAGCAGATTAGCAAGAAGTCTGTCATTTTGGTTTTTTAATTCTTAATTTCTGTTTGGAAACAGGAAGTTCCTCTGAGTTTACACTTTCAATATATTTGAGGAATTCAAGCATAAACTAAACATTGTTCTTCTGAGATTTTTTTCTTTTACAGTTTTAGCATCTGTGCGTGTTACTGTATGTTTTCTATGATGAATGAAGCAATTGCTTTTTTGCTAAGTGAGTGACTTTTTTCACCTCTCATTCAAGTCTATCCTGTATGTTCTTTTAAAAATATTGTGAAATAAGAAAATAAGAAAGATGACTGGGAAAACTGAGTAGGGTAACAATAAAAGCTAACACTTAGCACTTACAATATTCCGGGCACCATTCTAAGTGTCTTACAGTAATGCTCTGATGTAAATTCTGTCCATCCTCCCAATTTTAAAAGACTGGAAAACAGAGCGGTTAAGGAACTTGCCCAAGGTCACACAGCTGGTACAGCTGACCCTTGAATAACACAAGGGTTAGGGGCACCATCCCCCACAGAGTTGAAAATCTGTGTATAACTTTCAAGTCCCCCAAAACTTAACTACTAATAGCCTACTATTGACCTACTAATAACATAAAGAGTTGATTAGCACCTATTTTGTATGTGTTATATACTGTATTCTTACAATAAAGTAAGCTAGAGAAAAGAATATATTATTAAGAAAATTATGAGAAAAAATACATTCACAGTGCTGTACACTATTTATCAAAAAAAAAAAAAAATCCACACTTAAGTGGACCCACCCAGTTCAAACCCATGTTGTTCAATGGTCAGCTGTGCCTGTCAGAGCTAAAGTTAAACCCAGTTGTGATGGCCAATATTCTTAACTACTGAACTCTTGTGCCTTCTATGCTTAATATATACATATGTATATACATGTATACATATTCAAATAGATGATAGACAGATACATATAGACAGGTAGGTAGACAGATTCAAATGTATGTATCACAAATCCAAAAAATAATGTCAGAAGTGTGGGGATATACAATGTATATATGTAACATGTACACCATTTCCCAGGATTCAGAAATATAACTAGAAAGAAAACAAGAAAACATTTCTTTCCTTTTCATCCCTCAATGAATATATCAGTATATTTACATAACAATGATCAATTAATCAGCAGATATCATCAGCCCCATGAAAGCCTTTTAATTTTAGGCCTGGCTATTCACTTTGAGTCAGTCTTGCAATCACTTAATGCGGGTCCCAAAGGGACCCCGGCAAGAGTATTTGGGAGGTTCAGATTCACCATTCATTAATTTATTCACTCCGTAATATTTACTGAAGGCCTCCTGTGTCCAGTGCAGGAAGGAGAGACAGTGGATAACAAAACAAACATGCACTAGCCACTTGGAGGAAATAGATGCTTTCTTCATACTCTAAACCAGATAAATCCTATATGGACTAAAGATTTAGGAGTGTAAAACTGTAACTTTACTAACCAACAATTAGGTAAATCTCTATTTACAATGTTGAGAGAGTAATAGAGCTGCGAAATATGAAGCCAGAACTTAAAAACAAAGTGAAGGAAGACAGCATCATTAGAATGCACGCTCTATTAATGGTAGGCTGGTATCTACCAATCCAGCTTGATAGACAAGGAATACGAGTTGATTACGTATTGTCTTCTCCCCAATTACATCTTATATGAATATAGAAATTAGCCTTCAATTTCAGGTTACATTATGATTTGTAGGGTCTCTATTCATTTTTTAGGTTTGGCTTTTGACCTTCCACCCCAGCTCAGAAACAACCACACATCCAAAACCACTCATACCAGAAGCTTATCAGAGTTTTATTCTTGAGAGTATGCCTCAGAATACATTCATGGTGTTTCTTCCACCCATCCCTACAATTTCACCAGTGAGTTTGCTGTACAGCATAAAGCCTTAGATATACTGACCAGTAGAAATGCATTTGCAAGAAATCACTTTACACAAGACTAGCTGAAATTAAGGTTCGGGCGATAGAATTTCAATTCAACTCAATAAGCATTTAATGAACACTTTTTGTGCAAGGCATTGTGTCAAGTGCCATGGGTAACACCATGCTTTGATGTCAGGTTGGTTCCAGTATGTATTTAATATAAAATATGACTGCTCAAAACTGCCATTTTAGAAACTTATTTAATGAACAGATAGGTGTTCTGTCAGGATTGAGTCTTTTAGTCGTGAAACAGATTAGGATCTCCCTTTGCTAAATGGTTGTACTAATATTTCAGCCAGTGTGCACCAGAATTGCTGTTCTGATTGCTTACCTCTGGCAGCCCCACTCGTCTTCACCTGGCCAAATCTTATTGGATCTTCAAGAAAAAGGGCAAGAGTCTATTTCTCCAAGAAGCTTTCTTTGACCTTCACTCACCTGTCCTGCTTTCAGCTGAGATTTCTCACCACACGCTTCTGTAATAGCTCTTACTTAACCTCAATGCAACTGTAAACACATCTCTCCAAAAATCTCTGCATGATCACCTAGGTCTCACCTATAAGGATCACCTGTGAGCATCTGGAGAATGAGGCTTCTGGGTCTTACTTTTACCACTAAGGCCTAGCGCCGTTTTTGACATATGGAAAGAACACATTATTCTGGACTACACTTACATGTTTTTATATTATTCATGTTGGATGTTCGTTTTCTTTACTTATAATCAGATTTCCTTTGGCCACATTGTGGGAATACACTTAAGAAGCAGGAAAGTCTGTGCTAGCCTTCCAGACTGTCCAGACCAAAAGGGTACACCCAATGGAAGGGTGATATCCCTAGGACAACCTTGGTGACTTGAGCCAAATATCTGAAACAGTTACAGACCCTATAACTGGTGGGTCTCCTAATACAACACTTGAGGTTTTTTATTTAGGATGTTTTCTTATCTAAAAGTTGACATTTGTTTGGTCACTCTACACCAAGGCATAGAATTATTTACAGTTTTTATTTATGTGTTCCAGTTGAAAACTGTGGCTGTATATTTTCTCTCTTTTGTGTAGGCTAGTCTGATAAACCCTGATTATCTTTTGGCTTATAATCCACCCATAGCAGTACATCAAACTGAATCTACAAAACAATCTGTGGAACATTCTTGTGTACATGTTTTGTGAGCAAAATAATTTTTCCCCTAAATTTCTACCCTGGAAATGTGTCTTGAGGTTCTATAAGGAAGTTTAATACAAGATTCTGCATACCTTGTTATAACCTTGAACATGGCTGTACAAAATAGACTGAATTAAATTCAACTGATTATGTAGTCCTGTTTCATTCCTTAAGTGGCAGTCAATGCATGCAATAGAATGTTCATGAATATTGCTTGGCAATGAAATATGCACTCAGCCCAGCTCTCTATCTGAGCATGCCAAATGTTTTGTAAAGTTGTGAGATGAAGTGGGAGAGGTTTGATGTTCTTTATACTTCCCCTTTTAATGTGATATCCATCAGCCTGAAGTCAAAGGTACATAGAGAATTTTAAACTTACTAATCAATACAATAGTTTGTTTTGTAAGTGGATTTTCTAGACTAGAATAGGTATGGTGGTATATCCTATCACATTTTTCTATTACATCTCACCACTACGGGACATTGTAACTTCTGAGGAAAAGGAGTAGAAACTAAGGGTTCCCAAGATTCTTCTCTGCCTCTCAACTATTCTCTTGATTAATACTTTTGAATCAGTAACATCACTCGTTAACACACGTAATCTAAACTGCTTAGGGGCAGTCCTCTCCCACACTCACATCCCCAACTTGAGAATGGTTAAGTAGAGAATTAAAGGATTTTCAGGAGTGATTAAGCTAGTGGGGGTAAAGGGGAAGCCAATAAGTAAGCCTATTAACAGAGGAAAGGTGATCAGAAAAGCAAGATATAGTAATTCATGTTCAGCATCCTAAAGATCTGATTACTTCATACTCTTTCTCACTAAGTGTTTTCAGCCTGTGTTAGGATGCTTTGGGTTATGGGTAAGAGTATGTTCCATTTCAAACTGCATTAAGAAATAAAATTATATTTCACATGACTGTCCATAGGAAAGCAGGCTTCAAGTCACTCACACACGTGAGTGATGTGATCAAAAACTCAGGATCTTTCTGTCTCTCCACCCCTCCCACCTTGGGCATCAAAATCACTCAACCAGAGATTTCTCTCAGACTTTAACATGGTTACCAGTGACAAGTGGGGCCACATACTTCCTTATTCTTGTGTAGCAGAAGACAGAGAAACCTCTCTCACAATCAAGAATTAAGGGCAATACCCTTCAGTCTGATAGTCTGATTAAGCCAGTTTAGGTCATGCAACCACTCTTAATACATTATTAATTGCTTGGAAATCCCATGTGCTAATGGGCTTTTTAAACTAAAGATCCATTCTTGGGATCAGCTTCCCTTGATTCATGTACTGTATTATATAAGTGAGGACTTCAATGGGATTCAGTTTCATAAACTATAGCTTTATAGGTAATAAATAAGACCAAGGGCGCCTGGGTGGCTCAGTTGGTTAAGCGACTGCCTTCGGCTCAGGTCATGATCCTGGAGTCCCAGGATCGAGTCCCACATCGGGCTCCCTGCTCAGCGGAGAGTCTGCCTCTCCCTCTGCCCCTCCCCCACCATGCTCACTCTCCCTCTCTCTCTCTCAAATAAATAAAATCTTTAAAAAAAAAAAGAACTGTTAATAAATAAGACCAAAACCCACCTATTCCATCAAGTGAGGGTTACCTGCAAAATGGCAATTAGAGCGATACTTAAGCCATCTGGATGACCTCTATTCCTATCTCATTTTACTCTGCGCGTGAAGCAGGTTTTTGGTGTATTTGTTTTGGGAATAGACTGACTAGAAATTCATCACTGTCCAAAAAGAAAGTATTTTTTTCATCTAGCCATTTGAGGCTTAACTAGCTGGAAGAAAAATATAATTTCATTTTGTTCTCATAGTCTCATTTAGAAAATAACCTTAAGAGATTCAAAGGACACCATGCCATGTGAGCACTTTCCTTGCTCTCGGGGGGCTTGGCTTGGACTTTTAACTTTTCTAGCATGTTCTGAAGTGTTTTCTAAAGCAATATTTTTGCCGTTAGCACTGTCCTAACCACTGGAGCTTTAAGAAGACTTTAAAAAGTGTTGTTTAAAAATAGCATCACAAAATAATTTTTTCTCTTTATTGCTAAAAACAACCTGAATCTTTCCTTAAGAACCTTTTTTTTAGGTTTTATTTGAAAGGCAAATAAGCTGAGATGCAGATGTTTATCTAAATCCAACTCAAAACAGTAAGAAATAATTATAAAACATAAAATGAAAACCCAACAGAGTTCTGCCCCTGTTGTCTGGGTAATTTTAGGCAAAAGTAAGGTTTTGAGATTTTTTTTTTTACAAATGCATTAATGTGGATGTGATGTATGCCACACAACAGGATGTTCCTAAGACATCCTGTAATAAAGTCTAAAATCTTAATTTTTTTTCCTAATCTTATTTGTATTCCCTTAGAGCTGACCTTGCTACAGTGTGCGTTCACCTATCTGCAAATGTTTAACTATAACAAAGATGCTCACTCTCTTTTTTTTTTTTTTTTCCCTAGCAAGTTGGGGGCAGAATTAAGGAACCAAGACCATAAAAGCTTTGTATTTAATTGGGAGATGAGTAATGTAGGAAATTGAGGAAAGGGGGCATCTTTATCATTGAACTAAACTGTCCTACTTTTGTATAACAAAGGGAGTCCCAGGTTGACTGGCAGATGACCCTGTTGGACATTTCTCCTAGTGCAGTTTCCTCCAACAAAATCAGGAAAATGGTAGTTTCAACTTCGTAAGGGTGTTGTGAGAAGTTACCAAGATAATGCTGAAAAGAACTTTAGCAGAGTGCCCAGCGTGTAGAAAGCACCCCGCATATGTTAGGTGTTTCTATTGCTGTTACTATTGTTGTTATCATTTCTTCCAAATTTTCAATCCATTCGAGGTTTTGGGGGTATTTTTAACATGCTGCAAGCTATTTTTTTTTAATTTCACTGATTAGAATGAAGCACATTTTTTATGTCACAAATGTAATGTGCCACTGGGGGCAATATGCCCATAATCCTACTCACTGAACCGTGTTTTGGCTGACACAGTGAATGTGCCAAAAGTGGCTTAAATTCAGAATTTCCTCAGAGCCTCTTCAGCATTGTTCCCCAGAAAATCTGCAACCTGAGCTGGGCTCCTCATTTGGGGCTTGCAAAGGTGTGAACTAACTGTGGCCAAAATGAAGTAAAAAATGATAGATGCAAATTCTCTCGAGCACTTTGCTGGCCCTGGCCTGTGGCTATTCCTCTAACCTGTTGGCCAGCCTGCCCTTGTCCACGTGGTAGTGACTGGAGCAAAGCAAGGGCATCAGCAACACACGGCGCCCACGCGAATGCACGGACGTCGGCTCGTGCACATGCATACTTACACACACATGGACGCCGCCTCGTGCACGTGCATACTTACACACACATGGACGCCGCCTCGTGCACGCGCGTACTTACACACACGGATGCCGCCTCATGCAAGCGCGCATGTACACACACACACGGACGCCGGCTCGTGCACAAGCGTACGTACACACACACACAC
>NW_027397065.1:68623935-68645591 GCF_003265705.2 Callorhinus ursinus | reverse complement strand
CACACGGACGCCGGCTCGTGCACAAGCGTACGTACACACACACACACACACACACGGACGCCGGCTCGTGCATGTGCATCGTATACACACACGTATGTATACACACACACACACACACGGACGCCAGCTCGTGCACAAGCGTACGTACACACACGCACGTACACACACACATCCAGCTCCACCACCGAAGACACCACAAATACAATGGCGATAAGGAGGTTCCAGTTCAAGATGGCGGCCTAAGGGGGTCCTAAACTTGCCTCCGCCCACAAACACACCAAATCTACAGCTGCATACGGAACAGCTTCTTCTGAAAGACACCTTAAAACTGGCTGAGTGACTCCTACCAGAGCAGGCCACATGGAAGGCCGGGCACACTCTCCCATAAGCCCCGTCCCCGGCGCAGCCAAGGCGGCAGTCAGGAGGGAACTCAAACCCAGGGGCCTCTCCCTGAGCAGCAAAGAGTTTGAGCCTCCGGCTGGTCAGCCCCACCTCTTAAGACCTGCATCTGAGAGACGAGCCCCGAGCCGCCCAGCTTGGACGACCAGCCGGGTCCCCGGCCCCGAGCGGCACGAGGCCGAAAGGATGTGAGGAACCACCGCTCCGTAAAGGACTCCCGCGCTCAGACTCACCAGCCCCAGGGCCCAGACGGGAAGCAGCCGATGCAGGGGCGTCGGGTCTCTGGCGGTGTGGACAGGCTCCTCTGCTTGTCTTGGAGCTGCAGCGGAGGGGCAGGCATCTGCTCAGAGGGACCCCGGGGGCTCTTGGAGTTCCCCACAGATGGTGACTGGCGGGTGCCATCTTCACGCCCTCCTTCTGCCGGGCTCCGGGGGTCCCGGAGCTCCCGAAAGGAAGCTTTTACACACAGCTGGTGCCCTGGTGTTGGTGGCCGCCATCTTTGATTGCTTGGCTCTGATGGCCCGAGGGGCTTGCGTTCCTGGGTCCCACACTCGGGAGAGAGGGTTCTTGGCGGGCCGCCATCCCCAGGGCGGTGCAGAGACCTCCGCGTGAAGCCCAGTACGGTCTTGCGGTGACAAAGCCCTGTGTGCATGGCCTGGAGCTTCGGCCTGGGGGGCAGGCTAAGGCTTGGCACAGAGCTAGGGGCCTAGGACGTGCTCTCAGGGAGCGTAGGCGGGCCCGCCGTCTTCGCACAGCTCACAGCAGGGCTTGGGCGCGCTGCTAGGCCCCAGCGGGGCTTGTCAGCTCATCCTCAGAAGGAGCCCGGGTTTTTGCACCCGGCCATGGTGCCTGGCGGGACTTAGGCTTGCAGCCTCTTAGGACGGTACACGTTTGCAAAGTTGCTTTGAGTCATGATAAAGTTAAATCTGTTCAGAACAAAATTATTAGACTTACAGAAAAAATATTAATTTCAAATTTTAATTCATATACATAATTTTTGCAGGGCATATGTGATCAATATAAGACGTTCCAGCATAGAAAACTACATTACGTTAAAATATGTGGGGGAAGTTGAATGGAAATGAATTCAAGAAGAGGAATGGCATAACATTTCTGACTATTAAAATGATCTTATGCACGTGTTTTTTTTTTAAGATTTTATTTATTTATTTGAAAGAGAGACAGAGCGAGAGAGGGAACACAAGCAGGGGTAGTGGGAGAGGGAGAAGCAGGCCTCCCGCAGAGCAGGGAGACCTATGCGGGGCTCCATCCCAGGACCCTGGGATCATGACCCAAGCCCAAGGCAAACGCTTAAGACTGAGCCACCCAGGTGCCCTTATTCTAGCGATTTTTTGATGAGACATTGTGGCTATTGAGTTGCTACTGTATTAAAATTCCACTGGAATCTTTTTTTAAGTAATTTGATAGTTTGTTTTAATGTTAATATTTACAACTGGCTAGAAATTGCATTATTTTTAACAACTTAAACTTAGAGTACAATGTTTTAGCTGTTAATGGAAGAAATACATAAATTTTTCAGTATTATTTTCATTGACATGCAAACAAAAACTCTGAGGTACCCCGTGGTAGACCATCGAAGACTAATGCGTAAGTATTCCACCACTCATGGTAGCAGCTTAGCTGGCATGGTTTGCTCTAAATTCATCAGTTGGGACACCTCAGTAGCCGACATTAGATTTCCCAGAAATATAGTCCAGGTAACTCTGCATCAAGCCCAGGCTAATTCCTTTGCAGTCATTTCCCTAACATGAGTGGGGAAAATATCAGAACCACACGTCCCTCCTGACACCTTTCCAGTTGTAAGGTCTCCTGAAAAAATACCACTCAAAAATAAGAATAGACACGTACACAGCCAGATGAGTCTAATTCTCTATTTCTCTATCTCTATAATGATATGGTTTACTAATAGTACATTTACATTACTAAACACAATACTTAAAATTCTAGTTTTCAACTTATGAATTCAAATTTAAGTGATTTTACATTTTTTCCCTAAAACTGAGCGGCTCCATGTAGCATATTCATATTTGGGGGACTGTATCAGATATCACTCAGGCACCATTTCACATCTCCTCAGCTTCACCTGTCTCTCATTCCAGCCACTGCCACGACGACCAGTTCTTCACAGGTTCTGACCCACTTCTTGCAGGTGCAACCTGACGGTGTTTCGCGTCAGTCTCGTGCCATGCACATCTTACCTTCCACCCTGGGGCTTCTCTGTTGATGGCACAGAGTCAGACAACACAGGAACCTGTTTCATGCTAAAACCATACACAGTCTGGAAGTCCTGGTAATTTGTCCCTCGAGGTGAAGCTTTAACACATGGAGGGTGGGAGCCTATTGATAAGTGTTTCTCCCTTTCTTTCCTGGGGGAGATGATCTAGAGATGCATTTCATAGGGTTTCTAGGATGATCTCATGAGGTGGTAGCTAACTTGATAACACTTTCTTGTACTGGTTCTCCTGCTTTCTTGCTTTGCTGCCTCAAAATTCTCTCCGGGAAAACACTCCCCAATAAGGTATTTGCATATGAAAAATAAATGAGGGAGATGAGTTACAATTCTAAAAATCAGTGCTACCAGTTGGTAGGAGCTATTTTTCTAGCCCAAGTATGTGCCCCCTGAGCACCTCCCTTTGCTACTCCCAACTTGTAGTCTTCTGATATTCATTCACATTCACTCATTCATGTATTCATTCTTATTTTCAGCAAGTATTGACTGCTTGCTTACTATATGCTAATTACAGCAGATACAATGATGAACATAATTCCTGTTCTTCACTGAGAACTTTGTCTCAAAAAGGACTGATAGGGTGCACTTTGAATGCATCTAACTTAAGTCTAAAAACACAGATGCAAGCTACTTTGCTAGCTGGACAATGGATGGTGGGAAAGGTCATTAGAATGCAAACAGTGAAAGCACAGAACGAAGGCTGCAACATACCATCGGAAAATCTCCCAGGCAGCACATGTCCCACCACCCAGAGGTGGGACAGATACATTTTACTGCCAGAATGAAAGAGTAAAATTTGAGACATCTCCAGGCCACTCACAAGGGAATAGCTATTGGTGTCCCCGTCCTGTGTGGAGTTTAGGCAGAAAAGGGAGGTGCTGCTTAGCTCTTAGCTCTTGGATGAAGGGCCCCAGAGAGTGGGTGGTGGATTGGGGGGTAAAGGGAAAACAGCAGGCTGTGAAGTGAAAGCAGCCCAGCCTGCGAAGTAAGCTGCTGCCTACTTACGCAGAATGTGATTGTATGTCTTTTTAACAGCCTCTAAAAGTCTTTTTAAAGCCTTTTCGGAAGTAGATTCCTCTTTTCTTGTTGTACTGTCAGTTGGCAGATGCCTCTGGGAAAGGGGGATCTGCTTTCCAAAAGGCTCTTAAAGAATGTTGGTTAAAAATTGCTGTTAAAGCTATCTGCTGGAGAGCACCTTGCCCTCTTCCACTTCCTCTTGTCTGCCCCAGCACCCTCATCTTCCCCAGCCCTCTCCAACGTGCCCGTTACTCCCTCCGAAACCTCTCTGGTTCTCTGATGCTTGCGCTGACACAACATCCCGTCCTGGCCAACAACTGCCAGTTCTCATTGGAAAATGATTGCTAAACATTTCTGGGTTCCGGACAGCACGGCGGGGGGGCGGGGGGGGGGAGCTCGTCTTGAATGGGCCATGGCTTACCTTGAGGACCAAAAAGGTGCACAGAAGGAATCTATGTCTTGAAAAAAAAAAAAAAGAACTGGACAGGTGGACAGGAGGCATGCAAAAAGCCAGATGCACTGGGCAATGCTGATGATTTGAGAAAGATATCATGGGGGCCTGTCAAACAACTAAACCATTCTTGTTTTTAACATTTTTCAGAATTAAATTCTGCAGGCCATTTTCATACATCCTAAGGGGAACAAAATATCATCCATATATTTTTAAAAAGCATTAATTAAGTTTAGCTCTGACACCCAAGAGTAATGGTCCCTGACCTGAGCCCTGACCTCCAACTAGGGATTTCGGATGAGGCTAATGGTTGTTGCACAATCAGATCTGTGTCACATATTGAATTTAGGTCAAAGGATGACTACTCCCTGCGGAAAACAAAAATAACCTTTCTAAGACACCATTTCATATTAGCATAGGCCCATATGCTCAGGATCAGAAAGAAATTGTGTTGTATCTGAAAGAAATCACCCTGGAAGAAAATCACATTTGAAGCTAAAGCGTTTGGCAATGGAACTACATTTCTGTAGCCTTTATTTACTGACTGCAGATAAATCTTGACCTGAAATCAATGAAAAATGTGAGCATGGCCTAGTAAAGTTTTGGGAACTCCTATGAACTGCCAACTTTAAGTGACTTTATACTATGATTTTCCTCTTGCTAGTTTCAGAATGTCTAGCTTCAAAAAGTTTGAAATTTGGGGACACCCATGTGACTAAGTCAGTTAAACATCTTACACTTGATCTCAACTCAGGTCGTGATCTCAGGGTTGTGAGTTCGTGCCCCGCATTGGGCTCCACACTGGGCATGGAGCCTACTTACAAAAAAATAAAAAGTTTGAAATTTTAATGTAAAAAGCATTATAATTCATATTAACTCATTCATGAAATCTAATAGAAATGAACCAAGTCACACATATGAATTATTAGATTTAATTGTTTTTAATCTAGTTGCTACAGTTGAAATTATAGTCTCACTGCTGAAGAGATATCTTACCCAATTTGGGACAAATCAGAAAAAAAGGAGAACTGTAAACTCCTTTCTACTACAGTTCTCTCAGAATACTCTTTTGAACGATGTCTATTATTAACTTTAATATATTTTAACTATAATTACAAGAAAAGTTCCTCAGTAAGCACAAATCAACTACTTAGTGATGCATTCTTTATGTAATACTTTGCTTTTTAACTGAAAATATTTAATGAATTTTTTTTATTTTTTTAAAGATTTATTTATTTGAGAGAGAGAGAGAAAGAGTTGGGGGGAGGGGTGGAGGGAGGGAGAATCATAAGCAGACTCTGAACTGAGCGCAGAGCCCAACTCAGGGCTCAATCTCACGACCCTGAGACGACCTGAGCCAAACCAAGAGTCGGATGCTTAACCGACTGTGCCACCCAGGTGCCCCTGAATTTTTAAATCCTTTAAATAAAATATCACACAGAATTAGATACTACAGTTATTGAATTATAATAAACTATTGTGGATGTGAATATTATTCAGCCCATGCTTCAGTATATTGCCTACACTGGATCCCTGAAATAATGGAAAACATTTTCTGTTAGTAAAAACATGCTTTTTTTTTAACATTTTATTTATTTATTTGACAGAGAGAGAGAGCACAGCAGGGGGAGCAGACGGCAGAGGGAGAGGGAGAAGCAGGCTCCCTGCTGAGCAGGGAGCTGGATGTGGGGCTCGATCCCAGGACCTTGGGATTATGACCTGAGCTAAAGGCAGACACTTAACCGACTGAGTCACCCAGGTGCCCCTAAAAACAGGCTTTTAAGAAGGTAGTGAAAGT
The DNA here is from genome assembly GCF_003265705.2 of Callorhinus ursinus. Classification (NCBI taxonomy): domain Eukaryota; kingdom Metazoa; phylum Chordata; class Mammalia; order Carnivora; family Otariidae; genus Callorhinus; species Callorhinus ursinus. Next base: position 68,639,675 of record NW_027397065.1, on the reverse strand, counting down.
GATAGATTTGGGGGTAAACCATCAATATTTAGGTAATAGAAAATGTAAAACCAAATAGCTTGGGGCCAATTCAGTTCTACCATGTAAAATAATGCTGATTGGAGCAAATCAATGCTTTGAAGACTTAGTCTAATATAGTATAACTCTAATGAAGTTAGGTAAATTGAGAATTCTATGTATGGTGTGTAGAAGACACGTTACTCATTCCAAAACAGAGATTTTAATGTTTCGTGTCTAAACTGAAGAGCATTACCATGTACAAGCAGATACAGGGTGGTGATCAAGTCAGAATCTTATCTGTATTCTCACCAGCCATGTGCCCTTGAATAAATCAATCAAGATCATTTTCTGTCTATATCCTCTTTATATTATTGTGAGGATTAAATGAGATGTATTATAAAGCCATCACACAATTCTTGGCTCACAGTAGGTATTCAATAAATCTTGGCCATTTTGATTAATATTACTATTTGATTATAATTTTTATTATTATTGAATATTATTCTATACAAGTAAAATTGTGATTTCTGAATCCTTCAAGTCTCTCTCTCTCTCTCTCTCTCACACACACACACACACGCGCGCATGTGCATAAAGAAAGAAACCAGTCCGCTCCCTACATACAATCAAACCATCAAATCGGGGTCCTCCAGTTTGAAAGTGGAGGAAGAAGCTCCACATGAGAACCAGGAGACAGACCATCTAAAACCTGTTTTTCCCAACAATGACTATAGTATAAAACACAGTTACTGTTGTAAAACAGGAGGTAGGCTTTTGCTTTTTCAAAATCTCTGCCTTCCTACACCAGGAGTGTAGGAATTTTACACAGTTGCAAATTCTACCAGAGAGCCTACTATATTATTTAAATCACTTATTTATGCAAACATTCAGTACAATTTTAGAACTTAAAATATATCATCTAACTTTTTTTTAAACTTAAGGTTTTTTAAAAAATAAATGAGACAGTTTCTGGGCTTAAGACAGTTTCTAATGCCTTATTTTGTTGATTCTGTTACACAAAGCCATTACAGTAAATCTCTTGAGGAAAAAAAAATATGTTGTTGCTCTAATACAGGGTTCGCAATCTGTAGCTCGGTTCAAATCCAGCCACTGCCAGTTTGTGTATGACCTGCAAGCTAAGAATGTTTTTCACATTTTTAAATGGTTGAAAAAAAATCTATGGAATAGTATTTCATGACAAATATATAAAATTCAAATTTCAGTGCCCATAAGTAAAATTTTAATGGAACAAATCATTTGCTTATTATCTATGGCTGCTTTCACACTACCATAGCAGAGTTGAGTAGTTACAGCAGAGACCATGGATGGCCCACAAAGCCTAAAATCCTCACTATCTGGACGTTTAAAGAAAAAGTCTGCCATTGTTACACTACCAAGATTATTATACTGTCTTACTCTAATATAGTAAGCCCTGCTTAAAAAAAATTTTTTTTTTTTGTTCAAGCAATATCCAACTTAGGAACAGGCTTTATTATTTTTTTTCAAGATGTACTTACCTGAGAGAGAGAGTGTGCGTGAGCAGAGGGAGGGGCAAAGGGAGGGGAGAGGGGAAGCAGACTCCCCATTAAGTAAGGAGCCCAGTGCAAGGCTCCATCCCACGACCCTGAGACCTTGGCCTGAGCCGAAAGCAAGAGTCTGACACCCCACCGACTGAGCCACCCAGGAGCCCCAGGAACAGGTTTTAGACCATAAATTCATTTGGAAGTCGCTTGTCCATGAGAATTAAATAATAAATGGCAATTGGATTCCTGGGCTAGCCCACAAATGTTAATTAACTTAAAATTTATTTTAATTTTATTTAAGATCCTGAGTTATGAAGTTTGGAAATAGGTGGCTATAAGTTGCAAAGAAGAAGAGGATCTTTTCCTGATTGAAAGGCTGTAGCTAGACACATGTAGCCCTTCTCGCTGGGTGCTCTCACACTCTTTGAGCAGAGGGACATGATAGGTATTTTTATATTCCTCACAGTATTTAGCCAAGAGCATTTGTAAGTGCATACTATATACTTGTTAAATGAGATGAGATCCATTAATTCTATGTTAATGTATGTTAGTCTGACCTCAATTTTCCCATATAGTCCCCTCTCTGTCTCTTATTATTAGGCACAATTTTCATAAATTTGAATTTTTTTTGAAAGCACGGTCATTTAACTTTAACTTTAAAGCAACTTTTCAATGTTTTTTATTTCAAGCCACTGTAAGAAAGATACCTTTATATCACAACCTAATGCACATATTCATATATATAAGTGAAAGAAAAGCTTTCGGCATGCAAAGTGGTCTGTTCTGTTATATTCTACTCCATTTAATTATTTTTAAATTCTCATCAGACTTACTAAATTGGGGTTTCATGACTAACTAGTGGGTCAGAATCCACAGTTTGAAAAGCTGACTCTACAGTATTTCAAAATAAATAGCTGAAAACTCACAAGTGGATGAGTCAGTTCTTTCAGGACTGTTAACTGAGCACCGAGAGTGCCTGGCCCAGACACATGCCAGACACTGGGATGTTGTGGTCAACAAGACCTCCTTCCTCATCTCAAAGGGCTGAACGGTTAGGAAAGTAAAAGGGTAAATAATTTGGAGGTGAAACACTGCTCAGCTGAACAAGGATATATCCAGATTACAGCATCGAGTTCCCGGCAGCAAATAAAGAAATCAACTCCCAGGCCCAGCTTTGCGTCTATTTCGCTAATATTTTAATTAACTGGATTTAGGACATGGCTTCCTGTTCTGCTACTTAGATAGATCTAATCACTCCCCCAAAATTTAAACCAGCTTCTGAGAGCAGAAAAAAACTTTAAGGTATATTTAGCTTCAATATAGACATAATTTGAGTGTAAGTATATAGATGATCCTGGAATAGGTACTTAGAAGTTTGTTTGCATCAGTAGAGAAAACATTTGTTTTTCCCGTTGTCATTAAAGTCTTTCAAGTTCATTTTTTAAAACCAAATTATGAAAAATAATATTATTATAATACATGTGAAATTGCAGAGCATTTGTAATTGTGGACATACTAACCTGAAATATACCTGCAATGTCTTTCTGTAACTATTACTATCTTTCTGTAACGTTATTTTAAGTTTAATTATAATATATTATCCAATGATGCAATTAGACGTTTTATAAGCAGAAAAATTCACACACACACACAAAAGCTACACAATACCCAATTGTTGTATTTGAAATTCTAGCTAAAAGAAAACTATACCTGAAAGAGGTTTATCTCACATGTCTTAAAGATTTATAGTTAATTAAAGAAAAACATGGGTAGGTAATTCCAAATGCACTGCAGCTTCATCCATTTAACAAAGAAACTATTTTACTGATATAAATTGTAGATATGAGAAAACACAGGATTTTTGTTTTGTTTTAAAGACACTACACCCACTCCCATTTATTTGACAGAAAATTCCTGAATATGTGCTTTCTCCCCCTTCCCCATCTTACTCAGGTCCCAACCCCACATCCAGGCTGTCAGAGTCCAGTCGTATCCGCTTCCCAGATAGGCCCAGGACACTTCTCCTTCCCTCTCTCTCCATTACCAGAACCCAACCCAAACCACCCCTTCCTCTTGCCCAAACTACCACAGAAACCACCAAACTTGTCCCCCTAATTTCTCTCTCCTGCTTCTGTGAAATCAGGCTCTCCACACAGAGTCATCTGTAAAATTTAAATCAGAACATGTCAAACAGGGGCGCCTGTGTGGGTCAGTCATGATCCCAGGGTCCTGGGATTGAGCCCCACATCGGGCTCCCTGCTCAGCGGGAAGCCTGCTTCTCCCTCTCCCACTCCCCCTGCTTGTGTTCCCTGTTCGCTGTGTCTCTATCCATCAAATAAATAAATGAAATCTTAAAAAAAAAAAAAAAAAGGCTTTTGTAGGGGCGCCTGAGTGGCTCAGTCGTTCAGCGTCTGCCTTCGGCTCAGGTCACGGTCCCAGGGTCCTGGGATCAAGCCCCACATCGGGCTCCCTGCTCGGCGGGAAGCCTGCTTCTCCCTCTCCCACTCCCCCTGCTTGTGTTCCCTGTTTCGCTGTGTCTCTATCTGTCAAATAAATAAATAAAATCTTTAAAAAAGAAAAAAAGAACATGTAAACATGCTGCTTCAAAAGCTCCAGTGGTTCCCACTGCCCTCACCTGCTCTCATTTTCTACCACCCTTCTCCCTTCAATCACATTTAACTTCTTCTTTCCCAAATAGGATGGTTAATTTTATGTGTCAACTTAGCTGGGCCACAATGCCCAGATGGTTGGCCAAATATTACTCTGGATGCTCTGTGAAAGTGATTTTTAGATGAGATTAACTTTTAAGGTGGTGGACTTTGAGTAAAGCAGATTATACTCTACCAGGTGGGTGGGCCTCATCCAATCAGTTGAAGGCCTTAAGAGGACAAAAACGAACACACACCTGCTCCCAGCAAATATTAACCTGCCAGCAGAAGGCCTTTGGACATGCATGAAAGCTCTTCTCTGAGTCTCCAGCCTGCCAGCCTACCCCATCAGATTTTGGATTCACTAGGTCCCCACAATTGCATGAACCAATTCCTTAAAATAAATCTAGAGATGATGATGACAGACAGACAGACATAGATAGATATCCTGCTGGCTCTTTTCTTCTGGAGAATTCTGACTAATACATCAAACACCAAACCTTTTCTCACTAGAACACCTTCAACCCCTATAATAACTAGAACACCTTTTCTCACTAGAACACATTTGCTCTTGCTATTCTCGGTCTCTGGAACTCTCTTCCCAGGCTCAATATATAACTGCCTCCTTCATATCATTCATATCTCAGCTTCAAGTAGCTCTCCGAGATACTCCATTATATCATCTCATTTCATTTCCTTTATGGTACTCAACCTGAAATGATCCTTGCTCATTTGTTTGCTTGTATATCGTCTATTTCTCCCTGACTGAGTCTAAGTTCCATCAAGGAGAACACCTATTATATCTAGTTCCCTGTTGGGTCCCCAGCACCTAGAACAATGCCTGGGACATAGTAAGCCTGCAGTATTTATTGAGTAAATGTGTGAACAATTAATAAAGAAAGCATTTTTGTTAAAGTTCAAATTGCTTTCTTGGCACTGTTTATCAAGCATCAGGTTCTGCTTAGTCCAGGAGGTCATTTTGCATCTAGAGTCCACATAATGAAATAGAAAGCTAGTTAAATATCTCATGAAAAAGTTGTAGTTCCTCTCTTAATTTCCACACATAATTGGAGTACTTAAGTCTTAAATGGGAAAACTCAAACATATGCCAAAATTGTCCTAAATCTATCTTTCTTTTTTGGCATAGTTTAGTCTAATAAATCTGATTAAATCAAGGCAATAACATTATTCTTCCTTTGTAAACTTCCACAACTAAGAGCAGTTCTTTATATTTCCTATGGCAAATCATCCCTATTGGAGAGCACCAAAGGGTCTTGTCAGAGTGTGGACCTAGTACCAAAAGTTGAAACTACTAACTAGTTTCTTTTCTTCTTTTTTGAATTAATGAGATGGTGTTTCTTATATTGCCAAAATGAAAGCAAATAACTGATTTTTTTTTAACATGAGAACTCAGGAAGCAGGACCAACTCCAGCAGATATGCAAAATCATTTTACAAGTGTTTAGATTATTTTTACTTTATAAATATATTCCACCACACTCCTTGGATCTCGTATCCTATAGAGTTAATGTAGTTGACTAATGTGGGTGTGGCCAAATTATCTAGTCATTCATTTATTCATTCATCTGTTCATTCATTTCATTCTAAAGCACTGCTAAGTACCAGGTCCTGAGCTAGGTGATAAGTATACCTTGGTGAATAAAACAGACATAGTCCCTGACCTTGAGAAACTTACACTGTGATAGAGGAAAGAAGAAAGTATAAGTGAATAAATAATTCAATTAATAGACATCTTATTAAGCACATATAATATGTGCTGTGAAGGAGACAGATTTGGATGGGATGATAGAGAATAACTGGGGAACATACCCTCTGCTGGGAAAGTCATGAAAGTCTTCTCTGAAAGTCCCCTTGAAAGTTTATTCCCCAACCAGGAGAGTGAAGAGAAGGAAGCCAAGAGAAAACAGGGTGGTCAGATAGAGATGGAGAGAAGTTACCAGGAAGAGGGGGCAGTGTGGGTAAGGACTAAGGGGAGAAACAGATTTGATCCAGTTTAAGAACCGAAGGGATCTTTTTCCAAGGGACATCATCCTTAAAATCGTCAAGATTCTTTTCTTTCCTTTACTCTTCGGCTAAGATCTTTGCCTATCGCACCCTACCCTGGACACAGGGTGTGCAGGGCTCGTATGGGGGACATTGAAATGAAAACCATGCAGTTTGTCATGCAAATTGAATCTCTTCAACAAAATTCCATTTACTAGATGTCTTGGTTTTTCCTTCCACAAGCACAGCCTGGCTGTGCTTTGACGCAGCCCTTTGTCAAAGGCAACAATTCAGTTTGTCCCAGCCACTCTTCACTCACTCCTCAGGCCCTCCAGCTCACTGTCAGAATCCTTTAGAAAGTAAACACTTCCAGTTTTATGGGTTGAATCAATAATTCTCTCCCTTACATAGCAATAGTGTTGACTGTGGAAGCCAAAGTCAGAAACCTATTATTGGTCATGCACTCAGCCCACTTACATTGCAGATTATCTGAAATCAACGTTAATTCTATTCTTTTTTTTTTAAATGTGACTTATTTATTTTTTTTGACATGCTATTTATTTTATTTTTTTTGGAGTGCTTATTGGTTTTTTTTAATAATTTTTATTGTTATGTTAATCACCATACATCATTAGTTTTTGATGTAGTGTTCCATGATCCATTGTTTGTGCATAACACCCAGTGCTCCATGCAGAATGTGCCCTCTTTAATACCCATCACGAGGCTAACCCATCCCCCCACACTCCTCCCCTCTAGAACCCTCAGCTTGTTTTTCAGAGTCCATCGTCTCTAATAGTTCATCTCCCCCTCCGACTTACTCCCCTTCATTCTTCCCCTCCTGCTATCTTCTTCTTCTTTTTTTTTCTTAACATATATTGCATTATTTGTTTCAGAAGTACAGATCTGTGATTCATCAGTCTTGTACAATTCACAGCGCTCACCATAGCACATACCCTCCCCAATGTCTATCACCCAGCCCCCAATCCCTCCCACCCCCCACCACTCCAGCAACCCTCAGTTTGTTTCCTGAGATTAAGACTTCCTCATATCAGTGAGGTCATAGGATACATGTCTTTCTCTGATTGACTTATTTCACTCAGCATTATTATTAACTTATTTCACTCAACACCCTCCAGTTCCATCCACGTCGTTGCAAATGGCAAGATCTCATTCCTTTTCATGGCTGCATAATATTCCATTGTGTATATATACCACTTCTTCTTTATCCATTCATCTGTTGATGGACATCTTGGCTCTTTCCACAGTTTGGCTATTGTGGACATTGCTGCTATAAACATTGGGGTGCACGTACCCCTTCGGATCCCTACATTGGTATCTTTGGGGTAAATACCCAGTAGTGCAATTGCTGGATCGAATGGTAGCTCTAATTTCAACTGTTTGAGGAACCTCCATACTGTTTTCCAGAGGGGTTGCACCAGCTTGCATTCCCACCAACAGCGTAGGAGGGTTCCCCTTTCTCCACATCCCCGCCAACATCTGTCATTTCCTGACTTGTTAATTTTAGCCATTCTGACGGGTGTGAGGTGGTATCTCATTGAGGTTTTGATTTGGATTTCCCTTATGCCGAGCGATGTTGAGCACTTTTACATGTGTCTGTTGGCCATGTGGATGTCTTCTTTGGAAAAATGTCTGTTCATGTCTTCTGCCCATTTCTTGATTGGATTATTTGTTCTTTGGGTGTTGAGTTTGATAAGTTCTTTATAGATTTTAGATACTAGCCCTTTATCTGATATGTCATTTGCAAATATTTTCTCCCATTCTGTCGGTTGTCTTTTGGTTTTGTGGACTGTTTCTTTTGCTGTGCAAAAGCTTTTTATCTTCATGAAATCCCAATAGTTCATTTTTGCCCTGGCTTCCCTTGCCTTTGGCAATGTTTCTAGGAAGAAGTTGCCGTGGCTGAGGTCGAAGAGGTTGCTGCCTCTGTTCTCCTTTATGATTATGATGGACTCCTGTCTCACGTTTAGGTCTTTCAACCATTTGGCATCTATTTTTGTGTGTGGTGTAAGGAAATGGTCCAGTTTCATTCTTCTGCATGTGGCTGTCCAATTTTCCCAACACCATTTGTTGAAGAGACTGTCTTTTTTCCATTGGACATTCTTTCCTGCTTTGTCAAAGATGAGTTGACCATAGAGTTGAGGGTCCATTTCTGGGCTCTCGATTCTGTTCCATTGATCTATGTGTCTGTTTTTGTGCCAGTACCATACTGTCTTGATGACGACAGCTTTGTATTAGAGCTGGAAGTCCGGAATTGTGATGCCGCCAGCTTTGCTTTTCTTTTTCAATATTCCTCTGGCTATTCGGGGTCTCTTCTGGTTCCATACAAATTTTAGGATTATTTGTTCCATTTCTTTGAAAAAAGTGGATGATATTTTGATGGGGATTGCATTGAATGTGTAGATTGCTCTAGGTAGCACTGACATCTTCACAATGTTTGTTCTTCCAGTCCATGAGCATGGAACGTTTTTCCATTACTTTGTGTCTTCTTCAATTTCTTTCATGGTTATTTTATAGTTTTCTGAGTACAGATCCTTTGCCTCTTTGGTTAGATTTATTCCTAGGTATCTTATGGTTTTGGGTGCAATTGTAAATGGGATCGACTCCTTGATTTGTCTCTCTTCTGTCTTGTTGTTGGTGTATAGGAATGCCACTGATTTCTGTGCATTGATTTTATACCTTGCTACTTGACTGAATTCCTGTATGAGTTCTAGCAGTTTTGGAGTGGAGTCTTTTGGGTTTTCCACATACAGTATCATATCATCTGCAAAGAGTGAGAGTTTGACTTCCTCTTTGCCGATTTGGATGCCTTTGATTTCTTTTTGTTGTCTGATTGCTGTGGCTAGGACTTCTAATACTATGTTGAATAGCAGTGGTGAGAGTGGACATCCCTGCAGCGTTCCTGACCTTAGGGGAAAAGCTCTCAGCTTTTCCCCATTGAGAATGATATTCACTGTAGGTTTTTCATAGATGGCTTTTATGATATTGAAGTATGTACCCTCTATCCCTATACTCTGAAGAGTTTTGATCAAGAAAGGATGCTGTACTTTGTGAAATGCTTTTTCTGCATCTATTGAGAGGATCATATGATTCTTGTTCTTTCTTTTGTTAATGTATTGTATCACGTTGATTGATTTGTGGATGTTGAACCAGCCTTGCAGCCCAGGGATAAATCCCACTTGGTCATGGTGAATAATCCTTTTAATGTACTGTTGGATCCTATTGGCTAGTATTTTGGTGAGAACTTTTGCATCCATGTTCATCAAGGATATTGGTCTGTAATTCTCCTTTTTGATGGGGTCTTTGGATTTGGGATCAAGGTAATGCTGGACTCATAAAATGAGTTTGGAAGTTTTCCTTCCATTTCTATTTTTTAGAACAGTTTCAGGAGAATAGGTATTAATTCTTCTTTAAATGTTTGGTAGAATTCCCCTGGGAAGCCATCTGGCCCTGGGCTTTTGTTTGTTGGGAGATTTTTGATGACTGCTTCAATTTCCTTAGTGGTTATAGGTCTGTTCAGGTTTTCTATTTCTTCCTGGTTCAGTTTTGGTAGTTGATACATCTCTAGGAATGCACCCATTTCTTCCAGGTTATCTAATTTGCTGGCATAGAGTTGCTCATAATATGTTCTTATAATTGTTTGTATTTCTTTGGTGTTGGTTTTGATCTCTCCTCTTTCTTTCATGATTTTGTTGATTTGGGTCATTTCTCTTTTCTTTTTGGTAAGTCTGGCCAGGGGTTTATCAATCTTGTTAATTCTTTCAAAGAACCAGCTCCTAGTTTCGTTGATCTGTTCTACTGTTCTTTCGGTTTCTATTTCATTGATTTCTGCTCTGATCTTTATGATTTCTCTTCTCCTGCTGGGTTTAGGCTTTATTTGCTGTTCTTTCTCCAGCTCCTTTAGGTGTAGGGTTAGGTTGTGTATTTGAGACCTTTCTTGTTTCTTGAGAAAGGCTTGTATTGCTATATACTTTCCTCTCAGGACTGCCTTTGCTGTATCCAAAGATTTTGAACAGTTGTGTTTTCATGTTCATTGGTTTCCATGAATTTTTTTAATTCTTCTTTAATTTCCTGGTTGACCCATTCATTCTTTAGTAGGATGCTCTTTAGCCTCCATGTATTTGAGTTCTTTCCGACTTTCCTCTTGGGATTGAGTTCTAGTTTCAAAGCATTGTGGTCTGAAAATAGGCAGGGAATAATCCCAATCTTTTGGTACCGGTTGAGACCTGATTTGTGACCTAGGATGTGATCGATTCTGGAGAATGTTCCATGGGCACTAGGGAAGAATGTGTATTCTGTTGCTTTGGGATGGAATGTTCTGAATATGTCTGTGAAGTCCATTCGATCCAGTGTGTCATTTAAAGTCTTTATTTCCTTGTTGATCTTTTGCTTAGATGATCTGTCCATTTCAGTCAGGGGGGTGTTAAAGTCCCCCACTATTATTGTATTGTTGTCAATGTGTTTCTTTGCTTTTGTTATTAATTGCCTTATATAATTGGCTGCTCCCACGTTAGGGGCATAGATATTTACAATTGTTAGATCTTCTTGTTGGATAGACCCTTTAAGTAGGATATAGTGTCCTTCTTCATCTCTTATTACAGTCTTTGTTTAAAAATCTAATTTGTCTGATATAAGGATTGCCACCCCAGCTTTCTTTTGGTGTCCATTAGCATGGTAAATGGTTTTCCACCCCCTCCCTTTCAATCGGGGGGTGTCTTTGGGTCTAAAATGAGTCTCTTGCAGACAGCATATTGATGGGTCTTGTTTTTTAATCCAATCTGATAGCCTGTGTCTTTTGATTGGGGCATTGAGCCCATTTACATTCAGGGTAACTATTGAAAAGTATGAATTTAGTGCCATTGTATTGCCTGTAAGGTGACTGTTACTGTGTATTGTCTGTGTTCCTTTCTGATCTATGCTGCTTTTAGGCTCTCTTTTTGCTTAGAGGACCTCTTTCAATATTTCTTGTAGGGCTGGTTTTGTGTTTGCAAATTCCTTTAGTTTTTGTTTGTCCTGGAAGCTTTTTATGTCTCCTCCTATTTTCAATGATAGCCTAGCTGGATATAGTATTCTTGGCTGCATATTTTTCTCATTTAGTGCTCTGAAGATACCATGCCAGTCCTTTCTGGCCTGCCAGGTCTCTGTGGATAGGTCTGTTGCCAATCTAATGTTTCTACCATTGTAGGTTACATATCTCTTCTCCCGAGCTGCTTTCAGGATTTTCTCTTTGTCTCTGAGACTCGTAAGTTTTACTATTAGATGTCGGGGTGTTGACCTATTTTTATTGATTTTGAGAGGAGTTCTCTGTGCCTCCTGGATTTTGATGCCTGTTTCCTTCCCTACATTAGGGAAGTTCTCTGCTATTATTTGCTCCAATATACCTTCTGTCCCTCTCTCTCTTTCTTCTTCTTCTGGGATCCCAATTATTCTAATGTTGTTTCATCTTATCGTATCGCTATCTCTCGAATTCTGCCCTCGTGATCCTGTAGTTGTTTATCTCTCTTTTTCTCAGCCTCTTTATTTTCCATCATTTGGTCTTCTATATCGCTGATTCTTTCTTCTGCCTCATTTATCCTAGCAGTTAGTGCCCCCATTTTTTATTGCACCTCATTAATAGCCTTTTTGATTTCGACTTGGTTAGATTTTAGTTCTTTTATTTCTCCAGAAAGGGTTTCTCTAATAACTTCCACACTTTTTCCAAGCCCAGCTAGTATCTTTAAAGTCATGATTCTGAACTCTAGGTCCGACATCGTACTAATGTCAGTATGAGTAGGTCCCTGGCAGACGGTACTACCTCTTGTTCTTTTTGCTGAGGTGATTTTTTCATCTTGTCATTTTGTCCAGAGGAGAACAGATGAATGAGAGAACAGAATGCTAACAGGTTAACAACGTCTCCAGCAAATATACTCTATACAAATCAGAAAAGACCTGAAACCAGGGGACAAGAAAGGGAAAGAAAGAAGAGGGAAAAAAAGGAAAAAGAAAAAGATAAAAACAAACAAAAACAGAACAAAATAAAAAAAAACAGAATATGATCAAATATGATCAGGCTAGTGCATAGATCAGTGCCACACACTAGCTTTTGGGCATATTTTGGTCTGTTAGAAGAAAGTGCCTGCTAAAATTTTAAAGGAAGAAAAACTTATATATGTACAAAATAAGGGTTGATACAATGAAGGGATGGAAGATGACTGTAAAGATGAAAATTATAAAAGATTTTATAAGAGGAATTGATAAGAAGTTGTTTTTAAAAAGAAAAAAAAGAAAAAAAAGGAAGAGAATGTGATCAGGCAGGAGAATAGAACAAAGCCATCCACTAGTGATTTAGGGTATATTTTGATCTGTTAGAAGAAATTGTATCTCAAAATTTTAAAGAGAGAACAACTTATATATATATGCCAAAAATAAGGGTAACTACTATGAAGGGATAAAAATATGACTCTAAAAATGAAAAATAAAAAATGTTTTTTTAAAAAAAGGGATTGATAAGATGTTGTTTGAAAAAGGGAAAAAGAAAAATTCAAAAAAAACAGTTAAAAAAATTAACTTTGAAAAACTAATGAATTATGGTAAAAAAGCCATGAATTCTCTGTGCCGTATTCCCCTAGCACTGGAGTTCTCCAGTTCTCCTAGATCGGTAAACTTGGTCTTGGCTTGCTGGCTGTTCGTGCTGATCTTCTGGGGGAGGGGCCTGTTGCCGTGGTTCCCAAATGTCTTTGCTGGAGGCGGAATTGCCCCGCCCTTGTGAGTCCGGGCTAAGCAAGCTGCTCTGGTTTGCTCTCAGGAGCTTTTTTTCCCTGCAAGCCCTGGAGGACCAGGGTGAAAATGGTGGCCTCCCAATCTCTGCCCGGAGGAGCTGAGAACTCGGGGCCCCGCTCCTCATTGCGCTCCCAGAGAAAAGCAGTCACTCCCGTGTCCCCGGTGTCCGGCCGCACTCCGTGCTCACCTGGCCTGTGACCGAGCGTTTCTATCTCTGGCACCCGACCCCGCGCAGAGTCTCCAAACCCAGCAGATCCCTGCGGTGCATTCCCTCGCCACTCCTCCCCGGGGAGGAAGGGGAGTCTCCCCAGATCTGCCGCTTGTTGTGTCCCTGCTGGAGGAGCAGTGGCCCGACTGGGCCGCGGATCACAGTTTATGGCAACCCCAAGCTGAGAGCCCGCGCCTCGGCTCCGTCTCTGCAGCCGGCTTCCCCGCTCCGATCCCTGGGAGCTCTGCCGCACTCAGGCACCCCCGGTCTTTCTGTGACCCCGAGGGTCCTGAGACCACACTGTCCCACGAGGGTTCCACCCCCCGCTTAGCCACTGGAGCGACGTCCCTCAGCAGAAACGACTTCTATTTGTTCCAATTTTGTGCTCCGCGGCTCTATCACTTGCCAGAAGCGGGAGACGGAGGCCCCCTCCCCCGCCGTCTATCTTCCCGAATATCGCCTCAGATTCACTTCTCCGCACATCCTACCTTCCAGTAAGTGGTCGCTTTTCTGTTCAGAGTGTTGTTATTATTCTTATCTTCCATCTCCTGTTGAGTTCGTAGCTGTTCAGAATGGTTTGATCCCTATTCAACTGAATTCCCGAGACCAGATGAAATCCAGGTCTCCTACTCCTCCGCCATCTTGCTCCGCCCCCTCCGTTAATTCTATTCTGAAAGAATTAATGTATCATATCTCCAAGTCATAGGATCTTAGAATTCACTGAGAACAGCTCTCCAGATTTTTAAGAAAATTCATTTCACTGATTAATACTTTACCTTTTTGAATTTATTTTCATTGACCTTTATTAAACATTTTATTAAACACACTTGAGAGAAGGCTATCATCAAAGACTGATGACTCATGGAAGCAACTGGAAGAAATCAGAAGACCCAATCTAGAATAGGAACAAAATTTGATGACTGTGTGCCATCTTGCACTCAATTTCTGTTATTCCTCATTTGTTCATCTGTAAAATAGAATAAGTGCCATATCTCTTATGAAAAGTATGAGTTAACAGATTCAGCATGTTAATCAATATGAATGTTGTCTGAGGTGTTTTGGGGAGGGTTGTTAAGGAAAGGCAGAATGGTGTAGTAGGAAAAACTTGGGTTGTAGAGGATTATACAACAAACAGTTAAACCTCCAACTTGGCCATGACTAGTTTGAGTCTTTTGAGACAAATAGCTCCTCAAGTTCTTTAAACTTCCTTTTTTTTTCCATGTATAAAAATAGGGACCAAAACTGCTTTACTTGTATGGATTACATGAGAAAACATATGCAAGACCATCAGGGATGCTTGCTCTCAACAAGTAAGCTCTCAGTATATGTTACTTGACCTTTCTTTTACCATTAACATTTTCAGTTAAACTATGAAACACCTTTCTCATTGTATTTTTAGGAATAGGAAAAACATCCCAAACCAGATTTTCTATAAAACTCCTTATAAGATAAATAAATTTTAAAATGACCCATATAACTTTTTTTGGAGAGAAATATCCACTGCTTTTAGGGTTATTTTAATATTTGAAATATATAGCTTCTGATATATGATATACAATGACCAAACTCTGATACCACGTGAACATTCTTTAAAACCAATTTTCCTTACTCTGACAATGTAATCCCACCATCTTGTAAAAGTGATTGATACAGATATAAAAGTTAGCCCTGCACATAAATCAGACAGAGCAAATTAGATGAAAGTACGTTAAGTCCCTTATTTTTCTATTTGTCATACATGTCAAACTTTATGCATTATTATTTTGCCTGGGATAATACTACAGAAAGTCTTTTAATTAAAAAAAATTTCCAAAAGAGTACATTAGGCTGAGCTTAACATGAAAGTGTTTTCTTCTGATGACTCAGACATCAGTACAATAAGAATCACCTCTTGGGTGCCAAGTTCAACGCTAAGACTTTAGTACACTTTATCCTCTTAGTATCACTAGATACTAGATTAGTATCACTTAATCCTCTCACTATTTATAAGGTATAAATATATAAATATTTAGATTCATTGTACAGATGAGAAAATTGAGATGCAAAGAAGTTAAGAAACTTATTAAGGAGGAACAATTAGTTAATGACGCTGTTATAACTTAAATCAAAGTCTACTTAATTCCACATAACCTCTAATCATCAATTGCACGAGGCAAAAATAAAATTAAGCCAATCTAATATAAATTGACATCATCTTCTGTTTTTAGTGTTTTGTGCATTATCCTGATTAATGTCATGATCATTACATATTTGAGAGACTACATTGTCTTGCAAAGTCCTTATTTTTTTTAGAGAGAGAGAGTGTGTGAGCAAGTGGGGGGAGGGGCAGAGAGAATCCCAAGCAGGCTCCATGCCCAGCACAGAGCCTGATGCGAGGCTCCATCCCACAACCCTGAGGTTGTGACCTGAGCCGAAATCAAGAGTCGGAAGCCTAACTGACTACGCCACCCAGGCACCCTACAGAGTCCTCATTTTTTGAGATGAGATCCTTTGTCCTGCAACATCTCCAACTCACTCTCACTCTTTCTCACCCTGTCACACACACACACACACACACACACACACACACACACACACACACACA
>NW_027397065.1:68587533-68623925 GCF_003265705.2 Callorhinus ursinus | reverse complement strand
ACACACACACACACACACACACACACACACACACACACACACACACAGCTTTCTTTTTACCAGTCCCTTCACTCTTTCAATCTATACAGTGTCTTTCAGTACCTGAGAAAAAATATCTCCCATTTTCTTTCCCAGTTGATTTTTCTGCAAGCTCATTGATACCATCTTTATCTTTTGAGTAGTGGAGATTTATTTAGAAGCCCTTTTGAAAATGAACCAGATTTTAAGGACATAGTTTCATAGTAGGGGATAAAAGTTGCTCTTAAGGCTTCCTTGATGTATTTTCATCTCCCTTTCTTTAACTGCTTTGCTCACATTGCTCTGACTTGGTATTTATTTCTCCTTGAAGAATTTGTTGTCACAAAAATTAATTACTTTGCTGCTAATAAAATTAGGATTTCAGAAAAACGGAAGCTTTGTAACATTATCCCTCCTTCTGGGAAACATACTTGTGCTCTCTAATGTGGAACTTAGGAGTTTTATAAATCCAGTACTTTGTTTAAAATAGTTTAATGAGATTCTTATTTTATTCTTTTTTTTTTTAGTTATTTGTAGAATGTACAACTCTCGGTGATTTAATTCTTAAAAAACTAATTAGTATGCTATGGAAATGATTTGTCTTTCGTTAATTTCCATTAACATTACATTTTGGTTTTGGTGATGTATGTTGCATTGGGTTCCCTGTGGGTATCACTGGATGAAATGCATATTTAACTGTGTCCAATATAATGATTACTAATGAATGAATGAGTCCAAAGGAAAAAGGGTAGATATTTTGATGAGCCTTTCATTTAAAGAGGCTGACATCTGAAATCCCATAAAGGAGTTAAAAATGTACTTTCTGAAATAATTATTTTTAAAGCTAAATATAGTCTATTGCTGAGAAATACTTAAGTGCAGGGTAGAGAGGGAGCTACCCATAAGGTAATGGTGTGATAGCAGTGGTGGTGAATACTAATGAAAGAACGCATGCCAACATTTACTAATTGCTTCTGTGGGCTGGACATCACCACATTATCTCATTTAATCCTCACGATGACCCGGTAGACATGTGTGATCATTGTCTCTATTTCACAAACGAGAGAACTTAAACTTCGGGAGGCTTAGTAAATTCTCTGAAGCCCCATAGCTAGCTAGCTAGAGGCAGAGTGAAAGTTTCCAGAGACAACCTTTTAACCAATTTCACTAGTATTTTCAGTCTTTATGAATATAAAAAGTAATCTCACGATATTTATATATCGGTGTAGCTCTCTGTATTGTTTAGCTCGTTATTTTCAGGCAGTGGTTCTCAAGGGGAGGCGGAGGGATGGGTTCTGCCCTCCAGGGACCATTTGGCAATGTCTGGAGGCATTTGGGCTGTGACAGCTGGGAGGTACTGCTGGCACCTGGTGAGGAGAAGTCAGCGATTCTGTTAAACATCCTGCCTTTCACGGAGCAGCCCCCACAGCAAAGAATTGTTGGCCCCAGGAGTCAGCAGTGCTGAGGTTGTGAAATCCTGTTTTAAGGAGCTGCCCAGTGAAGAGCTTTCTGGTAATCATGTCTTTATATGGCTTGATTTCTGTTCTAACTGCTCTATCTTAATGCATCAATGACTCTGGACCTTGTATTTATAGGAGAGACTGATAACAAATGTAGAAGGCTTACATCATCCCTTAGAGTCATGGAGAGTAGGAGTAATGTATCCTTTGGGCTTAATGATACTGTTATTGCTATAGACACCCATGAGAGCCCATTCTAGACACATACTGTTCCAACTATGATATGTATTCAGATGCTCATGACTATATTGCATGGTAGGTATGATTTTCTCCACATTGTGCATAAGGAACCTGTTCAGAGGTTAAGTAACTTTCCTACATTTATATAGCTCATAAGTAGATGGACCAAGATTCACATTTCAGATACTAACTCTGTTCACCATACCCCTGATATATTATTAGCAAGAGAAATGCCGAGCTCCGAGTTCTGCCCTAATCCTTTACCGTACTAAGGTGGGGTTTTTCCTCAAATAAAGTTGAACACTTTTCAGCTTAGAGATATTTGAGTAGCCCACTGGATACGAGAGTTTGAGAAGAAATATTCTCATTTCACACACACACACACACACAAAATACACTCTGCTATCTCAAAAACAGCATCTAAAAATAGAGTATTTATTTAGAATGGAGTACGAGTGATCATTTCTTCTAATCAGATGCTTCCCTTCCTGGGAAAAGAAACCCAAGGCAACAGAGAGGTTGTGCAACTTGATTGTGCTCACACAGCAAGTTACGGGAAGTTTGTGACCGGAGCCCAGTTCACCTACTTCTAGTCCCTTTTTGGTTTTTCCTGCAGTATGCCCACCTCCTTGACCTGCTTCCCCCTGCAGCGGGACTGATGGTAGAAAAGCTGTCCACCTCTTGAACTGCTTTTACAAACTAGGGACACAAACTCATTATCTTCATTATTTTCATAAATTGTTTAGGACTGCAAATATATTGTGGAAAATTGGTCCTTTGAAGAAGGACGAGAAAGGTAAAAATCCCACAATCCTCATTATTATGCAGTCAAATAACTCCGTAAAACTAATTAAGGATTTGGCAGTGTTTTATGCTCCTCAGAATCAAATGTAAAGAAATACGATCTCATGACTTTCATAAGAAAATGGTGAGTCTGTTCAAACTACATAATCTCAAAGCCTGAGAAGTCCTCCTCCCTGGAAACTGCGCCCCTTCTCCCACCAGAACATGTTACCTGCAGACACATTTCCCTTAAAGCAGGACTCCCCAGACTTCAGAGTTCACAATCTCTCTATATAGGTGGTGCACTAAATCACGGAAGAGCAGAGGTTTCTTCTAGCCCTTTCCATCCTCGGCCCCTTTCTTGAACTAGATTGAGCAAGAGAAGAAGAAAGAGAACTATGAAGGGGGGCACCCACCACCCATCAAACCACATTTCCCAAACCCCCCTCATGCTCTAGATCACTCCATGCTCACTGTGGAAGATAATCTATCAGGGTTTGGGAAGAAGATATTTGAACTTCTGTATTAACTGTTTTTGTCCCATATACTTTCAATTTACATTTTTTGTTTGCTCAATACCATATACTCTATGTTAGTACATAAGTACATGGATTGTGTGTGTGTGTGTGTGTGTGTGTAGATTATATGCTTTACAATTTTTGGAAGTCGCTCTTCTTTTTTTTAATTAATTAATTTATTTATTTATTTTTATTATGTTATGTTAATCACCATACATTACATCATTAGTTTTTGATGTAGTGTTCCATGATTCATTGTTTGTGTATAACACCCAGTGCTCCATGCAATACATGCCCTCCTTAATACCCATCACCAGGCTAACCCATCCCCCCACCCTCCTCCCCTCTAGAACCCTCAGTTTGTTTCTCAGAGTCCATAGTCTCTCATGGTTCGTCTTCCTTCTATATGTTGTGGGACAGGAGCATTTTCTGACTCTTTCCAAAGGTCCTAGAATGTAGACCACCTCTCTCCCTGGCAGAACATCAGAAGCCAACACCTTAGATCCTTCACCTCCTACTAACCCTCAAAGGCCAATGTTTCCTCCAGAATTTACATCTCTGTGGCCTCCAACCCCAACTTTATTTTTCTAAAAAAGCAAGTATAGATTCCATCCCAGCCACAAGATGTGGTTGTACTTCTCAGACACTCCCCGCCTATCAACTGCCCTGACTCCATGATCCATCCACCTCCTGAGTTAAGGGACTCGAGCTGAGCCACCCTCCATCTGAATAAGCGAAGCTTGAGAGCCCCAGAAAAGAGAAGAAGCCTGAATTAGTTGCCTATTGCTGCTAATTATTATCACAACTCAGTGGCTTATTATCGGACAAGTTTATTATATTACAGTTTCACAGGTCAGAAGTCTCACTGGACTGAAATCGTATCAGTAAGGCTGGGTTTCTTTTGGAGACCCTAGGAGAGGATTCGTTTCCTTGCCTTGTCCAACTTCTAGAAGTTACCTGCAATCCTTGGCTCATAGCCCCTTTCCTCCAGCTTGAAAGCCTTCAGTGTAGCACCTTCAAAACTCTTTCTCTCTGACTTTCGTCTTCCCGTCACATCTCCCCTGCCCTCCTGTCACCCTCTTATGAGGATCCTTGTGATTACGTCAGACCCACCCAGATAATCTCCCTATCTCAGGATCCTTAACTTAATCACATCTGCAAAGTCTCTTTGCCATGGAAGTAACATATTCACAGGTGCTTAGGATTAGAAAGTGAAATCTTTTGGGGCCATTATTCTGCCATCACAGATTCTCTCTGCCAGGACTCATGAGTTAAATCAGCTGAAGAAGGAAGCTGCATTCACCTTGATTCCAAACTGGGAGGAATGGAAAAAAGTATAATCCCAGAGTTAGAATGGAAAGAAGTATAATCCTAGATTCCCATCCCAGCTTTGCCAGTAACAAAGCTGTATGATCTTAGGCATGTTATTTAATCTCCTCATAATTACTTCTTTGCCTGTATCTGGAGAAAATCATACCTCAAATAGGGCATAAAAATGCAAAAGTACCTAATGATAGACCTTTAGTAGGTGTTCAGTTAAGGTTAGTTTACCCATTCTGGTGCTACAGCTCCAATCTCACGTAATACTAACTAGCAATTGTATGGCATTTCCAAATCATCCTCCTTAACCTACACAACAACCCATGAGCTCTACCCCATCTCCAAAACTGGAACCTAAGGAAGATTCAGGGACTTACTCAGTGAAAAAGAAGTGGCAAAGCAGGGACAGCAAACCAACCATTTGACTCCAGGTCCTGTGTTTTTCTCTTCTGTATAGCATACCTCTTGTTCTCTACTTCTGGTTACCATACTGATTAGAAATTAGGTATTTGGCCAAAATAGATTGGTGTATGGGAAGTGAGGCACATTGCCCACTATCCTCGTGAAGTTTGTGGAAAAGCAAAACAGATGAGAAACTGGAGGCTCGGGAAAATATTTTCTCTCTGGAGCTGTTAGGCATTTGTAACAAGTTGTTAAAGCAGCTTCGCTGTTATGCGTGTATGGCTGGTGCCAATTTGGAAGCTTTTATAGGTCTCTAGTTCCCCTGATATTATTGGCTAAACCAATAAGTGTGGTTAATTTTTGATGTAAAAGGAATCATAACTCTGAAAATACTTGTGAGAATTAAAGAAACTCCAGAATTTCACCTAAGGATTTCTTAGTGAAAGAATTAACCATGAGAAAGAAACTTAATTGCCTCCCATCTTAGTAACTGAATAATTATTTCCCAGGACTTGATGTTACAGAAGGTAAAGAGAAGTTTTTATTTGCTTTTGTTGTTTTTATCCCTACTTGGAATTATTAAGGTGCAATGTAACTATGGCCTGATGCTTTTTGCCCTTGGTGACGTAAGATGCTTTGCTATCCATTCTTCTGACTGGTGATTAACAGGCCCTTGATTTGGATCCTGGTATGACAATTAGGATTGAGTGGTGTCATCTGTTTCACAATTAAATTCTATCTTCCATATCCTTTGAACACTGTATTGGAGTTTAATTGACTGAGCTATCTCCGCTGCCACTGTGGCTTGTCTCCACAACAAAGTCAAGATAACAATGATCCCACTCATTGCAGAATACCCCAGTTGAAAAGAATTTGCTTTCTCTTGTACTCAGAAAGCGTTGAAGTCCCAATTCAGAAGCAGTAGTTAAGAAGCCTGGGGCCTCTGTATTCCTCCAAGTCTTTATTCAGGCTAACATTTAGAATCTACATTGCAAATTAAAAGATCAGCTCAACATACGTGGGGAGAAAGTCCTGTCTGACCATTTGATACTTCTCCAAGAAGACTTAGAGATTGCGCTAAGGGATGACGGATAGTGTGTAAATAGATTGTGCACAGGCTTGGCTGTGTAGCCATCACAGACAGAGAAAATCCCCCAAAAGCCTGGCTCATTTCCATTCACTTGCCAGAAAAACGTTCTCTGTGAGTACGTATTAAACTCTTTATGTGAAACACCGTTAAAAGCACTTCCAATTTATTTTTTAAGTAAGTCTCCAGAAGCATTAGGCTTCCTCGACAGACATGTTGTTTCATTTTCAAGCAGGCAACACAAGGTGGTTAAGACCCTGAGGTAATATACTGATGGAAGCAAGAGAAGAAACTTATAGGCAAAGCAAGAAGAAACAAATGCTCCATGAGAAATGGAAATTATTTTTTAAAAAAAGATTTGAAAAACCATCTGCAGGATAATCCTGATTCTGTTCCCAAGTAGCACAACAAATCCATTCAGTTTAGTCAAAATCAAGGATACTTGAGACACATACAAAAGTAGCTTAACTTTACAGTTAACATAGCATTCAGGTAAAAATGTTATATGTTAATTAACAAGGAAACAACCGTAGGAGATTTCAGGAACTGTGAATGAAAAGATTGATGTGAATCTTTGTACAAAATGCTTAAAACCAACTTAAGACAAACAAACTTCAAAATTTAAGATCTAAGCATATAGAGAATATGCTGGAAGCATGATATGCTCTTTGTAATTTACGTCTAATCACATGATTATATTTTAATCGTAGTTTTCATCTGTTGAAAGTATATTCTAACGAGTATTTTCCTTTTCTTCTGGGTAATAGTCTCTATTGCCTTATTTTCATCTCTAGATGACTCAGCCTATAGTGATTTAAGGGCCAAATGTTCAAAAAATTTTAATAGTTTGCTCATGATGCAATTAAAATTAAAATGCATGCAAAGAATTGATATTTTAAGCAAATCACTGTGTATCTATACAGTGGTTTAGAAATAGGGAGAAAGAGAGTGGCCTGGAGGCTGCCAGACCACATCTTCACTGGGTTTGGGGAATTTCTTTCCTTTTCAATATCCTTACTAGTTGGCTGTTCCTTCGGGCCAGAATTCCCATGAATCATATTCAAAGCAATCCCCAGTTCATTTGGAATACCGCGTGTGTGCTTCCTTTGTAGCCGAACTACGAACATAGAGAGACAAAGGGGCATTATCATGTCCAGTTTTAGAACTCTGTCCTAAAAGGAAAGATAGTCATGCAGGAAGGAGTTGTACTAAGCCTGCCATAATTATATATTCTTTTAAATCACTCTGATTTGTTTCTCTTGTTCTACAGAAACTCTTTTCTATCTTCCCATTCTTGACATCTATGTCAAATGACTTTTTCACACTTCACAACTTAGACATTACCATTTAGCTTCTACTTCTGGTCTCCCTCTACTTTGTTTCCAACTCTTTAACTAGAAATGGTTAATTTGACTTCGTGTCTTAAGGCAAGGAGAAAATGAGTCTTAAACAGTATTAAGCTCCCATAAATATTTCACTTTATGCTAATTCCTAGGCTTCCAGCTGAGCTGTTTGTAGTTCTCAAAAAAAAGTATTTCTGTTCCCCTCAATTAAATACATAACTGGAAAACAGTAAAAAAATTATCAGTTTTATTACCTGGCACTTTTTTCCCCCCAAACTTTAACTCTGGACGTATAAATTTTTCCTTCCACCATGAATGTAAACCCAAGCCCAGTATCATGGGCACCAGGTCCCAGGGCTGAAGAAACAAGACCAGGGCTTCGGAGAGATCTCGGAGCTCCCTCACGTGGACACACATTTAATGCACCCTTATCCTCTAGAAAACATTTTTGGCTGCACCTTCTATCCGGGACAGAAACTTTTGACTGCCCCAATTTAGAAGCAGAAGAGGTTTCCTCTTTAAGCTTGAAATATTCCAAAAATAAATGAAACTTTGAACTAGTTTGCCAACTATATGATAGGCCAATGAAGAAATGTCAAGTCAAGGTTTTTGACTGTTGATTTTGCCTGTGGGAATGTAAATTGGAATTAATAATTACACTCTATTCTACTCATTTGGATAAAATGTCAGCTGTCGAGGAAATTATCTAAGTAACACTTATATAGAACTTCTGCCACACACACTCTGTACCAGGCATTGTTCTAAGAGCTTTACATGTATTCGTTTCATTCTCACAGCATCCCTCTGAAGTCGGTACTTTAATAATCTCCATGGTACAGATGTGGAAACAGAGGCACAAAGAGGCTAAATAACCTTCCAAAGGTCACAGAGCCAGAACACAGAAGAGAGAAGATGCAAACCCAGGCAATCCAAAGTCCACTATGCCATGCTCTTACCATGAAACAAACAGATGAATATACATATACATGCATACATAGACGTGTTTATACATATACGTGTACACACACATATAAATACATATACACAAACATAGAGACTTTTTAAGATTTTTTTTATTTATTCATTTGAGAGAGAGAGAGGGCAAGTGGGAGCACAAGCAGGGGGGAGGTCAGAGGGAGAGGGAGAAGCAGATTCCCCGCTGAGCAAGGAGCCCAAAGTGGGGCTCCATTCTAGGACCCCAGGACCATGACCTAAGCCACCCACGTGCCCCGAGAGACTGTATATTTTAAGGAGTATAGTTTATACCAAAATAGTAATCTTTTAAAGTATAAAAGCTAAGAGAGGAGAAATGTGTTGTAAAACTATCAAACTTTGCTTATCCTATTTCCTTATTACTTATTGTTACTTATTACAGTTTCTGGTCATCTCACCATCTAGTGGCCTTGCTTTATTAAGATGTTGGAAGTTTGCTTCCTCCTCTGGCCATGGTACTTGCTGTTTCCTCTACAAGAAACTTCCACCAGTTTTTCCCATGAGTGGCTCATCATGATTCCAGTCTCTTCACATCCTTGACCTTATATGAAAGAGCCACCCCTCACTGTCTATAACTCAGTATCCCTTTGTTCTGTCCATTTTGTCTCTATGGGTCTTGTCCATGATCCAAAATGTATTACTTACCTATCCATCCACTTATTCATAGTCTGTGTCCTCCACCAGAATGTAAACCCCACAAGGCAGGACTTTCTGTCTAGGGCATAAGAGAAACTCAAAAATAATTCTCAACAAATGACTGGATTATTAAATTTTCAATTCTGATGGCTCTTACGTAAATGGAAAATTATGGTGATAGTCAATATCTCAAAATTTATTTTTCGTAATGCTATTCTTTTTACAGTGTGTTCTTCATAAATATTTTGACAGAATACTGTATTTTAAAGTCTAGAAATGTATAAACCTCCAACCTAACAATAATTGTATTTAAGAGTATATTTTTATTCTTTGTTAATATGTTACCTTGCCTGATGCTGTAACAAAAACTTATGACACATTAGGTTCCTAAATACACACAAAGATTATACTAAAACAATTCCAGAAAAGGAAATACGAAAATTTGTATGTTTCTATACAATGGGATAAAATTCAAGGGCTATGTCTGTATTTCTTAGTGGATTGTGTAATAACTTCAGAGTCTTATCGCATATATTGAATGTATATGTGTCTGCTAATTAAGTCATATCTTTAAACTTAGCAAAATTATTACAGGTTGAAAATGGGAAAGTGTCCACAGACTAATGACACCAAATAATAGGAACCAAGATGCTATTTTCCTAATGTTTCCATTCAGAATCTTATCTGAAAGGGAAAGTGGATTGGGAATCACATTCCAGTCCCGCACTGTGTTCCCTGTCTACTTGGGGAATCTAACCGTAAATCCCTGAACATTGGCATTCCTTCGTTTCTGCTTCTTTGCTTCACTTCTTCTGTGACAACCCTCTCCTCAACACCACCCATGTATTTAGTCAGAGTTTCTAGATACAAACATGTCTTCTTTTCTAGGCTCCAGGCCATCTTTCTTAAGCCTCTATTATTATAATGATGATTAACCCACATTTTATACACACACACACACACACACACACACAATCTGTAATACTTACATATATGCAGACACATACATAATGCATATAGAAATAGGCCTGCATACACACATACATTCTCTTTATGTATAACTACATATACAGTGACAGTTATATACATTCTTTATAGTTTTGAAGTTACATGACAATTATATTCTGGCTCTATTGGAAAGTTAGAAAAATTCCACCTTTTCAGCCAATACATTATATCAGAGACAACAACAACAAAAGAATAATTTTGTGATTTGCGTGGCTTCTCCGTGCCCATATATTTATAAGGAAATATTGTTCTGTGATTTCATTTCAAAGTCGACAGTTTTATTGCTGTCTGCCACCATGGTACATTTAGAGTTTTCCTGTATTTGATTTCTACTATTCTCCCTTCTTCTTCTGTCTCTGGTTTGCTGTAATGACAGTGAGAACTAACTACTCACACAATTTCTCTGCAAGCAGCTACTAGACTGAGTGTGGGAAAATAACACATTTTATGCATGACTGATTGCATAAACCCTTCATTTTAGAGAAACAAGCCTCAAATGAGTAATTTATTTATAGAAATGAAAACCAAATAATTTCTTGTTTTCAAGGAACGAATGAAAGACAATCTCACATCCAAACATATTTTTTTAAATCCAAAATGAAAGGCCAAGAAGATACTGTAACACATACAAGAAATTATACTTTAGTGACATTCTAAAAAATTAAGAATATTACATGTTAAATTTATTTTAACACCTGTTTTATAGTTTTTGTATTCCTTTGATCAGAAGGACAGATCTGTGGACATTTGGGGACATTAGTCTGCCTTTTTGTATTAATTTATGCCTGTTGTTTGTACTAACAGGATTGATATTTGCAGCTTTGTTTCTAAATGCTAAGAATTTTTTTTTTTTTGCCACTCGTGTTTTGAACAATAGAAAATATTTGCCAGGGTTTTGCATAAGAAGCATGTGTCTAAAAACGTGTAACGATTTATTATGAAGTATAAATTTTATTAATGGCTTAAGTATAAATAGCAAGTTTATATTTTGGCAAATGATTTTTCTTTTCTATACTCAGTTGGCTAAATGTAAGTAATTTCTTTAATCGCAGGAAAATTAATGGGGAAATTTGAGACACCGCTAAATAATGATCCTGCTCACACCAGTGATCCTCACTGTACTTTATAGTTTACTAATAACCACCTCAATCAAGGTGTCTTTCACTGAAACAAATCACTCAATTTTATTTCGGTTATAGTTTGTAATGACCCATTGAAGGATAATATACTCCCCTAATTAAGAAGTGATGTGAACACAGTGTGAATGAGGCTGATGTGAAGCAGGGGGGAAAGAGAATTTCTAGCTGATCTACTTAGTATTCAGGGGCACACAACCCTTCCCGGGCTCAGCCGTGTGGTGAACTCATTGCCACATGCTCTGTCCGACCGCAAAACACCATTAGATCCCCTCCCAACTTCTTCGGCCAATCTTGTTGCTTTTAATCTCCTGGGACACCTTGCAGTTAAAGAGGAAGGCTCTGCTTGGAAGGAATCCCCTCCCCCTCTCTCCTGGTCTCCTAGTGTCATTTTGTCCTCTAGCTCCACTCGAATGTGGTGGCAATAAACCTGTTTTGATAAGCAGAATTTGCAAAACTGGCTTCTCGGGCTGAGATTTCACATCAATATTTGTGCCCAGCATCTGAATGGAGAAAAGGTCCCAGGGCACCGTTCCCTCCCGTCTTTCATCATAGTTAGTACCTTATTTAATGTGATTTCAGATGCATGGGGAGTACTGTGGAATCATGCTGATAAGATGATAAAGAGCAAAATTTATCTCATTTTTCTAAGGAAATCCACTTAGATTTGTATATTTAAGAATACATTGTCATTTAGCCATCTTATATTCTTAAACACGCAGAAAAATAGCTGCTTGGCAAGGTAGCATGGATAAGAATAAATGAACCCAGTTTGTTTATTTAAATCTTGTCTTGTTCCAGAGAGGATTTAAGGCAGCTGAACAAGGTAGGTAAGCATATTGAATAACGTTTAATAAATGGTTAGCAATCAGAAACATGTTGGAAAGAAATGAATCAGGCACAGGGTTTTGGGTCTATGTTATCACAAGGCAAAAAGGACCCCTCAGGGTCCCAACTCCCAAGGATGTTATATGACCTGAGCAAATCTGTGCCCCCAAAAAGGATGATGTCAGCAGATGGTGATAGCCCCATGATTTCCCACACTCGATCATCACCCTCACAATATATGGCATAAACCTTGGATCATGTTCTCCACTCACTATTCATTTATTTTCCCAAGAGATCATATGTCACACTGCTCCCCTCAGGGTCAAGGGCAGGCTGGAGGCAGACAGGTTCCAGTCTCTTTCTTACATACGGATGTTTCTTTCTTCCAAATAGTAATACATTGAACCGCTTTTTATATTTAATCTCCAACCCTGAACTCAGCATTTTTGATAAGTTGGCCCCTGGTCAACCTTACCCATATAATTAAAAATTGACTTTCCATTCCCGAGACAGAGGTAAAAGAATGGATTCAACCTTTCTTTCCCGATATTTCTTTGCATTTGAAATATGTTCCACACCTGCAATTCTTCTCTTCCATACAGTGTTCTTCCTCTGACATTTTTCTCTTCTGCAGAAGAAGCA
This sequence comes from Callorhinus ursinus, assembly GCF_003265705.2. Taxonomy (NCBI): domain Eukaryota; kingdom Metazoa; phylum Chordata; class Mammalia; order Carnivora; family Otariidae; genus Callorhinus; species Callorhinus ursinus. The sequence continues at coordinate 68,611,511 of NW_027397065.1, read as the reverse complement.
ACAAAGTTAAATGGGCCCTTAAGTCATAAGATACCAAAAACCATTTCCGACCCTCAGATTGCTCATTGGGCAAATATGAGCAACTTATACAACTTCTAAGAAATCCCCGAGTCTTAGTTTCCTCAGCAGTCAAGGGAGATGAGAACGTCTGCCCCGCAGGATTATTGCAATAGTTAAAACTTCCAAAGATTTTCAATCTGTTCTCACAATGCCTGATACAGAGAAGATGCTCAATAGGTGCTAATTCTTTCCTTTTCTCTAGGCTCTTCCCCTCCCTGAAAACTTGAAAGGGGAGAGAAAGATATGCTCTGAACTTAAGGCCACCTAAATCTTTATTCAAATATTCCTCTGTTTGATTTTTTAAGTAAGTAACACATCGATTTTTTTAATAGAGGCTTCATTACATAGGCATAATTGATTTAAGTCACTGGCCATTGGAGATTTTTTAAAATTATCTTAAACTTTAAATTTGGAGATGTTTTAGTCTGGGATATAACTGCCAGGTAGTGGTAGCTGGCTCCAAGGTAGTCAAGCTCTGTTGTGCATTTTAAGAATTAAAAAAAAGAAAAGATCAAAAGGGAACATTTTCGGGACGCCACTTGGCCCAGCAGGTTGTTTTCGGCTCAGGTCATGATCTCAGGGTCCTTGGGATGGAGCCCCCTGTCATGTCAGCCTCCGTGCTCAGCAGGGCATCTGCTTGTGAATTCTCTCTCTCCTGCCTCTGCCCGCCCCCCGCCCCCCGCGGCCCCCGCTGGCGCACGTTCTCTCTCTTTCAAATAAATAAATAAATCTTTTTTAAAAAGGGGAAATTATCTTGCTATCATAGAACACTGTGCTTTCAGGCTGAGAACTGAAATGAACTCATTGCAAAGTACCATTTTAAAGAAAGGCCATACACACTTGTGATGAGCACTGGGTCTTGTACGTAAGTGATGGATCACTAAATTCTACTCCTGAAACCAATATTACACTGTGTGTTAACTAACTGGACTGTAATAAAAATTTGAAAAAGGAAAAAAAAAAAAGAAAGAAAGAAAGGCCATATAGAGGAGTGACCTTCAATCCCCATCTGTCCCCACACCACCCCAAAGCTGTACTACTTATATCCAACCTCATGAGAGCAAGCTCCCGTGGTTCGGTTGTCTTTTCGAAAGTGGAAAGAAGTCTTTCTAAATTCTGCCTCTATCTCTCCTTTGTTTTTACTGTTGCATATCAGAACAATTACTGTAATTGTTTATTGGCAAGAAGTAAGAAGGAAGTGAACAAATTACATAGGTCTTAAAGGGAATGAAAACAGTGACTTCTGAAGTAACGAGAGACACAAAAGATTTAAATCTTTGAAAATGCCCCACAGGCCTCTGAAGGACCACGATGAAGTTTTCCATCTCCTTGTATTTCTCTCTCGGCTGAACAGAATTGACTCCAGCATTAATAATCAAAACAAACAAACAAACAAGATTTCTTGTTTTATTCATTTATTTAATTACTATCCTAATAGTGTCATCGCTTATATGTAATATTTTAGTTGCATTAAAGGTAAAATAAGCTATAGAACTGAGCTGGCAAACTAACCAGTCTTTCATAATACTGTTTCAATGTAAAAAAAAAAAAAATCCTTCTAATTGAGAGAAAAGTGACATAAAAATTTGAAACAGAGCCTACTTAAAAGTTTGGAGCTACTTATATTGAGTTATGTTTCTATGGGGATAAAGTAGAATTCATTGTTGGTATCCTAAACATCTTTCCCTTCATTAGCATGACAGAATCCCTTAGAACAGTGATGTCCACTAGAAATATACCAAGAGCCACATGTGTAATTTTACATTTTCTAATAGCCATATTTTAAAAAGTAAAAGGAAACAATTAAGATTAATTTTAATAATATATTTTATTTAACTGGATTACTTATTTAATCCAAAGTATTATCATTTCAACATGAAATCAATACTTTTAAAATTACTTGTGATGTATTTTACTTTTTTTTTTTAACCAAGTCTTCAAAATCTGGTATGTATTTTATCCACATCTCAGTTTAGACTGGCGGCGTCTCGAGTGCTCAGTGGCTACACATGACTGTGGCTATTATACTGGGCAGCACAGCTCTAGAAAGGTTTGCCTCTTCTCTGTGCTATGAATATATCAGTTTTTCCCTAATTTTGTTCTTAATTGCATTGTAGCATATTCAAAAGTTAAAGGTTAGTCTGAATTTTGAGTCATCATTTAATTTCTCGATGTTTAGGGAAAAAAATGATACACTGCAGTAGCTGAACACACAAACACACTTTTGATTGCTGGTTAGAAGAACCATGCTGGTTCCATCCTTTGTAAAATAATGGGGTATGATATTTCCAGTTAGGTCGTCTATTTCAACATACCATGGATGCGTGGTTCTAGAGATCATAACCGTTCCTCTGCAGGGCATCACAATGACAGATACATATTGAAATCTGCTAAATGTGGAAACTTGGAGAAAAAATAGTATCAGAATCATAGAATTTTATAGTTTGAAAGATCCCTAGAGGATATCATCTCCATCCCTCATATTTTACAGTCGAAGAAACTGAGGCCTAGAAAAGTAAAGAAACATGCCAACGGCCACAGAACTTATTAGAAGCACAGAAGAAACAGACACTAGATTTCCTGACTCCAAAGTTTACAGTTATTTTATTTTTTGAATGAGAATTGATTTACTTATTGCTCCCATACTTCAGGTGATTACCAAATCCACATTTCTAATCCCCATACTATTTCAGAAGAGGATTATTTCTCCATTTATACTCAGAATTTTTAAAAAATTTAGCTCATCAGAAATCATTGCTATAAAGATGTGAAATAGTATAGAAGAGCACCCCTTGAAGTATATGGAAACCAATATTTATAAATGAATGGTTAATTAAGCCACCTTTAAAAGCAACGTGAGGGGCACCTGGGTGGTACACTCGCTTAAGCATCCAACTCTAGGTTTCAGCTGAGGTCATGATCTCAGGGTCTTGAGATCGAGCCCCGTGTTGGACTGACCCTGTGCTCAATGCAGAGTCTGCTGGAGACTCTCTCTCCCTCTCCCTCTGCCCCTCCCCTCCTCTCTCTCTAATAAATAAATCTTTAAAAAATAAAAAATAAAAATAATAAAAGTAAGGTGAATTTAGGGTCTGCTCTGATTATAACAAAATGTGTGACTTGCAGGTGCTGTTTCTCTTATCCACGTGGGCAGTTTAAAGGTGGTGCATGTGATGAAAAGTGAAAAATCTGACAAGGCAAATGCACAGTATTCATTTTAAAACTCACGTGCACAAAAGATATATATTAGAAGAGTCACAGAGGAGTCCATAGTTCTTTGGCATTGGGATGAAGCATACATTCCTGTTTCACTGGAAATTCACTTTATCAAGGGACAGTCTGCCCTCTCTCTAGTCCAGGGAAAAAAAGCACGTGATTTTAACACAGACAATTCTTCAAATAGTCTTTTAGATAAATGAATAGAATTTTACTGTCTTTCTCTTTTTATTCACATCAATTTGTCGCTTGTGAATTTTTCTGCAAAAGGGGAAATGAATTGGAGCAGCAGGTCTCAAAGTATAGGCTAATGAACACTCAGTCCTCTGGGGGTAAAAAAAGGGGGTCCACAGATGTAGCAGTCTGTGAAATGGTGCTCTTGGGATCTCTGTCCTAGGCTCCACCACACACTTTAGCATCATCAAGGCTAAGAGAAGTTCTGTGGTTAAAAAGAAAGAAAAAAACTCTTCCCCTTTGTTTAATCCAGAACTACCCAAGTGATTTGATCAGAATTTTTTTCCTCCATAGCATCGATAAAGATCCCATGGAACTTGATTCCTGTGGAACACACTTTTAGGAAATACCAGCTTTGTATATTCTTTCTTCAATCTGGGGAAAAAGGGAGAAGCAAACAGCGTTCCAGACAGAAACATTGGTTCATGGAGAGCAGCGAGGGAATATTTTCACCAACATCAGCGCCTGAGGCATCTTGACCTTCACTTAGAGACAAAGTGTGGTAGGACACAGCCAGATCATTGAGGTCATTCCGAGAGTAGAAAATATGATGCTGAGTGAATGACACCTTCACCTTATATCCCATGAAGCTCCATCAAGAACTCCTCCCTCCCTCTTTCCCTTATGAAAACCTCAATCTTCTCAGCCGACCAACTGCCAAGAAAAAAACACAGCAATTTTTGTCTACTAATATGAACTAGTTTCTCCCACAATTAGAAAGCATAATGCTACTGGGTGATAGACACAACTAATGAATCATTGACCACTACATCACAAACTAATGATGTACTAGATGTTGGCTAACTGAACATAATAAAAAAATAAAGTAAAAGAAAAATTTTAAAAAAGCATAATGTTAGGATTCGTTCTGATTATTCTCCATGCTCATCTGGCAACACACAGTGAAAAGTAGAGAGTGTGTGACTATAGTGTCACTCTAACTTGTGTTTAATAGAGTCAAACAGCATGAAATGGTTTTCTTTTTCTTCAATTGCTACATTCTTTCATGCTCTCTTGAGTCTTTCTTTCCCACCCCATTTATCTTGGGCAACTTCCATAAGTTTCTGGTCACCTTGCTATCGTATAGTCCAGGCTAGTCCTGTCCAGTTGGAGGTTCCAGCGTCAGATCTGACCGCAACCTCTCTTACTGCCTTGGCCTCAGTCAGGCTGCAGTGCCAGGAACGTGGGTTGGACCCAAGTTATTTCCCTCTGCCCCATTCCCACCGGTCTTCTTGTTCTCGACCTTCACTGCCAAGTGCAGAGAAGAGAGACATGGACGAAGCATGTGTCTCTTGTCTTACTGGCCACGGTGTCTCTTGACCATCAACACCATCTGTGGGGCAGACATTCAAATAAAGCTCTGCCATGGGAACCAAGTGGGAGTGTTCCAGGCATCCAACAAGGGTCCCTCAATTGCAGTTTCTTAGGGTGAGAGATCCACTCCGGCTCAACCTCTTCCAACCTTTGCGTTTGGATCTCCTTGTGGTCTCTTGCTGTTTGGATCCCCTCAACCGGAAAGCATTCCTCTTGGATAGAATACAGGCATAAAGGCTTGTGGTCAGGCTTTCTTCTGAAGTGTGCCATTAACTCATGGGAGAATCGTGCTTTTAAGGGGTTTGTAATTATTGGGGGTAACGTCAGCTGCTATGAGATAAATCTGAAATTTTCAGTGGCTTAACCCAGAAGACATTTATTCCTTTTTAAGATGAAGCCCAAAGAGAATGTCCTTGGACTGACGATGTCCTCTGATATCCTGGCCCCTTCTGTCTTACAGCTCTGCACTCCTGCAACGCCCTGGGATTCTCAGCACTCAGCTTTAGAGGAAAGAGGGCACAGGCGATTACACGGGATGTTTTCATAGGCTAGGCCTGCAAACAGCTTATAACGCTTCCCTCACGATCCACTGAAGGATCCCGGTCCCATGCTCACATCTAGCTGTGGGGCAGGCTGGACACTACAACCTAGCTATGTGCCTAGGAGGAAACAGGAGACGCTTTGGTGATACCACCGTCTCTGCTATAGGGTTGTTCTCCTCTTCTTTCACTTCTCTTACCACCTTCCATGGTAGGACTGGGTGTCATTTAAGAGAATCCCGGTGATTGTCTTAGCCCCATTATAGGCCACCAACCTTTCTCCCCCTAGATAATCAGACAGAATCCCACCACGCAGTGACACCTTTTTTCCCTGTTGGCCCCGTGGCATATGGAGCCCCAAAACCAAGTGGCAGTCTCCACATTCAATTAAGTGGACCTATTGTTATGTCCCTGAGTGGAGGCCATTTTTTTTTTTCATCCTGAGATCTTTGAATGAGCAAAGCTCAAATCTGTGAGATTGGAAAATAAAATATTTCTAAGTGAGATTTAGACATAATAATGAGAGCTGCCGTTCTACTCCAGGAATTCTCTTTATGGAGAAACCACCACATCTGTTATTCACTAGATCAGAGCATCCTGTAGGACAGTAACCCAATCTCACGATGATGTCTCCCAATTGCAACTGTAACTGAGTTTTCAATTGGCCGACCCACCCTATAATGAGGTACATGGTAACATCAGAAAATCCCATGGGCATTCACCCAGTGCTTGACTTATTTTTTCCTGTAAAAGAAGTTTCTTATTCAAAGCAATATTGGGTGCTTACTATGATGGTAGCAAATATGGCAATGTAAGTCCATGGATGGTAATAGTGGCAGGATCATGGTGTGCATGGAAAGCAAATCTATACCCAGGATAAATGTCTATTCCAGGAGGGCAGAGATCTGATAGAACTGAACTACAATCAAGTTACTTCCTGGTCCTCCTTACAGAATGGGAAGAACTTTTTGGATTTTGTTGACAATATATACCATATTTCAACATGATGCTCCAATCCATTCTTTGCTGAAGCTATAAAGCTTTGAAGAAGTCCCAGGCAAGCAAAATCTCTCTACTCCTATCAGTTTGCAGGACGATTCAATTTTACCAGCCCCACTGAGAAAATAACCACAGTGTGTGTTATCAGACCTGTGGACTCATTGGGCCCACTGAAAGTGGGCTCGATCCCAAATTCCACTTTCCCATTGACTTCCATTAAACCTCCATCATGACCCGTGCACCACAGTGGTGTCTGAGCCCCAGGATTAACTTCAGCTCAGAGCCAGTGTCCACATGTCTACCACAGCTCAGTTACTGAGTATATAGTTGGAAGAGATAAACTCAAGAACTGAATCTCTATGTTAGCTCCCTGATTCCTGGAATGGGAGCATTGTAATAGGAGGCATCAAGTGGAAGTCAATGGAGATCCCTCTCTCTAACAAAGTAAACCAAAAGTAATACCACACCAGTGGAGTTTCAGAGATAGGCCACCATCCAAAGTGTGAAGAATTTGGGATCTCTCTCTTTGAGCAAAGTAATTCTAGTAAATGGCTACAAGACCCTTGGGGAAGGCTAGGGTCTATAGAAGGTGTGATCTCAAAGATTTCAAACCTCTTCTTCTTCTTTCAGAGTTACTAGGTCTAGGAATTGCCTCAAGTCTTAGAATTTTGTTAGTGGCTTAGTCTCTACATGGGGTGAGTCTACTGCCAAATCTGTGAAGTTTTTCAGCTCTACAGATCAAGGAAGAATTAGTAAACTACCTATTTCAGTCCTAAGATTTCCGTGATCCATTAGCCACCACCAAAGCTTTCTGCGGGTCACCCCTCTTGGATCACCACTCTGGCTGAGGTATCTGTCATGATGCCATGCCCACCTTGTCTCTTGAAGTCATATATTGCACATTGCCTCTGCCATCCTGGCAGCATATAGTCACTGTGGCAACTAAGAAGTCCATTTCAAGAGTAGCATTACCATATTCATCACCAGCCTACAGAGAACAACTCCTTGGCACTTAGCAAAAATTCTGATATACTTTCTCAATATATTAAGGAAAGGAATATTCTCTGGGACACCTAGAGGTGGCTGGGAAGCTGTCTAGTTAAGGTGGATGAACAGGAACAAAATATAACTCCAACTTCAACTTCCTCTCTCCCTAAATCTTTGGGTTCCTTCTACTGTGTTATACCAATGACTCTCCAGCCTCTCAACTTCTTCAACACTGGGGACACTGAAGCCAGTTTTGAGTCAACCGACCAAGCAAACAGAACCCAGAATATCTGGTAAGTGCACACAGGCCCAGGCTACACGTGTGTTCCTCCTTACCTGCTATAACACCCTTAGGATCCATTCAGGCACATATTCCTCAAAATCGTGCAGTTCTTTTCTGTGAGAGACTTCTTATGTTGGATCTGATTTTGTAATTGGCCCCACGGAGGCCACTGAGGTCCAGTGCTGGATACAGGTCTAGAGGCAATGATGCTTGGTAAGGGAGGGGGGGGACATGAGGAGAACTGTCATCCCCTTGCAGGGTAACTATCCCAATTTGGGGTAACAAGGCTGTCTTCAAGCAAGATTGTTTCAGTCTCAAGAGACAGAGGAGGTGCTGCTTTTTCCAGCCAGGGAGACAGAGGGAGCAACTGAGGTTTGGGGATATTCAGGTCATCTGAATCTTCAGTGTCTCAGAAGATTTTAGTGAAAATAGCTCTTTCAGTTTCTTTGCAGCCCCCTCCTCCCAAGGATTCAGACCTGAGTCCCTAAGGGGACAAATCCAAATGGCAGCATCATGCTGCACTCCGAATCGTCCTTCTCATGTGATGGCTGAGGCTTCATTACAGGTTCAAGCTTGTCTGCCTGACACTTCCCTCCCTGAAGACAATTTCTTTCCTGGGAGGCATCATGGTGTCTCATGCCCGCAGACTCCGGGCAGGCTGACCCCTAAGAATCTGCCAGGCACATCTAGACCAATTAGAATCCCGGAGGTAACCACAGCTCATGCTCAAACCTGGACCTCTGCTACACAACTTTAAAACAAACCAGAATCTTATCTACTCTCCGGTCCACATAATCAAAGGCACCTCGTGAAAATGTGCAAAGGAAATGTTTGCTTCAGACTGCACTTACAGGGTTGGCACCAAGCCTATAAATAGCACTTTTAAAGGAAAAGTTCACGATGTGAATTTGATACAGTTTTAAAGTTCATTTCTTTTTATGACAGTTTCAGACTGATTTTGTACAGACTTGTTTTTATGGCCAAATCAAACTCGAAGTGCTGGATTACCTGCCAGAGAAGATAAACGTGTTGCAGTGACTTAATTTTGATGACATATTTATATATTTTTTTAATTTTAGTTATCATGGAAAGTTTGCTTATTTTTCCCAACTGAATTAAGCCAGGTTTGTGTCTAACCCAGTTCAAACTCAGTTACCAAGATAACACGGGCAACAAGGATATGGGTTCAACTCCCATCAGGTGCTGAACTCATAAATGGCCCGAAGGCCCGCCTCACCAGGTGGGGAAGATAGAAGGGGATCAGGGTGAGGATTTGGAGAGGCGATTACCAGCAGGCTCTGTTGTTGCCAAATCCGAACCCTCCTTTGTAAGAGAGGCTGCCACCTTCCAATCCTAAACCTAATCAAGAGAGTGAACTTCAGTCTTAAAAGAGACATGCACCCGACCACCCAGATTGTTGTGAGAGGTGCCCCTGCAGCTAGGACACACAAGAGGGGCTGGTTCCTGACTCACGCTGGAGGGAGGGAAAGCAGGCCTCTACTGAGGTCTGAGACAGGGGATGCCTCACTATTTAGGTGACAGAGCTGGGGCATTCCAAGGAGTTTGTCAGGACATGGATGTGAGTGTTTCCTGGGGATACATAAGGGCCAAAGGGGAAACAACCAGTAGGGGGTGGGGGAGTCATCAGGCTTCATACAATAGAGACGCCTGGAGGAGCCAGGAAGAGTGTAAGAGTGTTCAGAGGCTGTGAATGGTCCTCTTAGGCCATCCTGAATAGACCATATATGCCTGGAGCAAGGGAGCTATAGAGGAGGGGCCAGAAGTAAGGGACCTCTGAGGAGCCCATCAAAGTCCCCCAAGAGAGGAAAGTCCATTTTAATCATATACCTGAGCCACCCAGAAACATCAGCTTCAACAACTTGACAGCCCAGAAAGCATAAAGTACTGTCTCATTACCTTACCTTTCCTCCCCACGAACAACGTCGACTTTGACAGGAGCCTGACACTGAAGCTAATGAACTGGGGGCTCGGGGCTGGGAGACTGGGAGAAGAGCCATGTCCCTTCCTCCACCACATACTTCCAACAGGAAACAAGCCCAAGCAGAGAAGGGAAGATTTACACTAAGATAAGTTTGGTTTGATCATCACATGTGTATGACAGTCTCATCACTGAATTGAGACAAGAGCCCATCTATGAAATAAGAAAGGCCAAATATGTCATGGGCCCCCAAAACAAGTAAATAATACTTTCACTGCATAAAATGTAAACAAACAGCGGGAGGTAAGTTTAGTCATCACAGAGGTTGCCCTTAGTCTCTCTCTTTCCCATGCTCTCTCTTCTTCCCTCTATCTACCTTATGGGCCTTTACCCAGGATGAAATGTTAGTAAGTACCATCATTATCTCTGTAATTTCTTCAACTTGTGTGGCCCAGCGCACGGGGTTAAAAAGGCTAATGGTGAACAGAGGACACTGTGGAATTTTATTTTTAAGTTGGATAGTTGTTTTAAACAGCAGGGTACATGTACCCCTTCAAATCTGTATTCTTGTATCCTTTGGGTAAATACCCAGTAGTGCAATTCCTGGATAATAGGGAACTTCTATTTTTAACTTTTTGAGGAAATTCCACACTGTCCTCCCCAGGGGCTGCACCAGTTGGCATTCCCACCAATGGCGCAGGAGGGTTCCCCTTTTTCTGCATCCTTGCCAATATTTATTGTTTGCTCTGTTGTTAATATTAGCCATTCTGACTGGTATAAGGTGATATCTCACTGTAGTTTTGATTTGTATTTCCCTGATGATGAGTGATATTGAGCATCTTTTCATGTATCTGTTGATCATCTGTAGGTTTTCTTTGGAGAAATGTCCATTCATGTCTTCTGCCAATTTTTTAACTGGATTGTTTTTTGGATATTGTTTTATAAGTTCTTTACATATTTTGGATACTAACCCTTTATCTGATATATCATTTGCAAATATCTTCTCCCATTCCACAGGTTGCCTTTTAGTTTTGTTGACAATAGCCAATTTATGGGAAGAGCCCAAATGTCCATCAACTCATGAATGGATGAAGAAAATGTGGTGTATATATATATAATGGAATATTACACGACCATAAAAAAGAATGAAATCTTGCCATTTGCAATGACATGGATGTAGCTAGAGAGTATTATGCCAAGCGAAATCAGCCAGTCAGAGAAAGACAAATACCATCTGATTTCACTCATATGTGGAATTTAAGAAACAAAACAGGGGGGGAAACAGAGAGGCAAACCAGGAAACTGACTCTTAACTAAAGAGAACAAACTGAGGGTTACTGGAGGGGAGGTGGGCGGGGTGATGTGTTAAATGGGTAATGGATATTAAAGAGGGCACTTGTGATGAGCTTTGGGTGTTATATGTAAGTGATGAATCACTAAATTCTACACCTGAAACTAATTTTACACTATATGTTAACTAACTGGAATTTAAATAAAAACTTGAAAAAAAAGAAAAAAAAGTTGGATAGCTGTTTAACCTATCAGAGTAACAGAAGGTTGAGAACTACTACAATGATTTTATTATTTATATCATGAAATTATTTATTTGTGAAACAATGATTTATTATCATCTTAGATTTTTTACTTATAAGAATTGTTATTTAGCCTCAGCAAAGATCCGGTTGTCTACGTACCCAGGCACCCACAGCATGTTTTTATCTTCCTTCCCACTTAATCTGTAAAATTACCCACAAGTTTTCCCGAGACTTAGAGGATGAGATTCAGCATATGCCATAATTTCTAGAGCAACCCTCCTGACTCTAAGACTATCTTAATATTTTCCTTAAAGGACACCAAAATAGGGATGGGTAGGGGCCAACGCAGAGTGGCATATATTTTGCCATTTAATATCTTTGACTTAATTTTTTTCACTAACGAATGAAAAGTTGTTCTCTCCATCCCCTTCCCCCACCCCCATTGCACCCTATTTCTCAGCCAAATCAGCCAAAATTTTAAATTAAAATGGCAAGGAGACTCCATAAGAAAGAACCTACCCTGCCTATATTTCACTTTAGAATGAGATGGAGTGGTCAGAGAGAGGGACCTCTGCCTACCATCAGTACAAGGGCACCAGAAAGCAGAGTTTATGGATGTCCAAGTAGTCTGATGTTTGTCCTGTGTGCCCCAGGCCAGCCATTCTCGTGCCCCACAAGGTCCCAGAGGTCGGGCAAAGCCACCGTGTGAAGGTAACACCTGAGTATCAGGTTTATAAGATTTGACAGGCAAAAAATGACTTTGGTAACAAAACAATTTAGATCTATTATTAAGTAGAAGGCAAATTACACTTGAGTATTTGAAATAAAAGTGAAGACTTAGATAAATTTCACACATTGGGTCCTGCCTTCATACCTCCAAGGGATCTTTATTCAGTATATTTCTGCAGAAAAGTTTGAGGGGCAAGTTGCTACCATATCTGAAAGGTTATGATGGAAAAGAAAAGCATCTCAAAAGCTATCAGTCCCTCAGACCTTCACCAAAATATGATCTCATAATAGCTACCATGTATCTACTCCCTCTGTACACCCAGGTATTCCATCTCCACATTAATACCCTAGGACCTGAACATGATCATCCTCAGTTTAAAAAGTGAAAAGGCTAGGGGCACCTGGGTGGCTCAGTCAGTTAAGTGTCTACCTTCGGCTCAGGTCATGATCCCAGGGTCCTGGGATTGAGTCCCGTGTCGGGCTCCCTGCTCACTGGGGAGCCTGCTTCTCCCTCTCCCCCTGCCTGCCACTCCCCCTGCTTGTGCTCCCTCTAACGAATAAAATCTTAAAAAAAAAATGAAAAGGCTAAAACTTTAAAAGGTTATCTAACAGGTCGAAAGTCATATGAGTAAATAAAAATTTCAACCTATACCTGGCTGATTGCAAAGCCCAATCTCTTAGCTGGAATGCTCTGGCTACTTCTATCTGGTGGCATATTGGTTTGCTATTCCCACACCAACTGGAGAGGGCTGCCTCAGACAGCCAGGGATGCTGTGGCAGGTGGCTTGGTGTCTCACAGGGCAATTGCAATAACAGTCTTTCATCAAACAGATAAAGTGCCAAAGTCATTTCTCTTTAGTTATAAGCAGTGGGAAACATCGTGCGTGCAGACAGCAATCTGTTGAGCTATGAAAAGTGGCGGTTCGTTCTATTTTTTAGAAAATATTCACAAAAACAAATATTCTTCAGTTGGTGGGAGCATTTCAAGACATGGAAAATTTCAAAGCACTTGCTTATAGAATTTATGACCTAAGTTTCACGATGCCTCCTATCTTGTTCTTAGGAGTTTTTCAAGTTTATAGAGTGTGGCTTACTCTAATTGTATTAGAAAAATCAAAGATCCTATAAAACTGACCAGCAACCTAAACAGATATAACCAGGGAAGACAGATACAACTAGAGAAAGAGTTGTGAGAGATTATTTATTTTGCTAAAATCTTATTTTAGGGATTTTTCCATACGGTTCGACGTAGGTTAGTTTTTTTAAAAAACTAAAAGGCTGTCTTACATAAACAAAGGTGCCTAGCCAACATGAGGAAATTGTTTTAAAGGTTTGAATTAAATATGCATGCTATATATTTCTTCTTTTAAGCAATTACGCTATTCACTCTGGCCTGGGAGGCTTTCTTCCTAATGATATTAAAATGAGGAAAAAGATTCATTGGCATGAATACGATATTTAACTGTTCAAATTAAAAGCAGACCTCAAAGCAGTCTTTCAAAGAAAGTATTTGAAATAACTTTTCTGTGAACTAAGCTGGTCATGACTTGGGGGGAGAAAACACTTCTCTGTCCTTTTTCCACTCTTATCCAACTCCTTTGGGCCAAGGCAGTCCTTGCTAATCATACATATTTTATTTTCATCCAACTTACCAGGCACCTTAATTTAAAAAAGAATCCCATAGTAAAGTACTTACTCAACACGATGAAAGTTCCCCTTGCTTGTGCGATTTCTATTTCATGACAGCCTTCACTTTATACAGTTCTTTTCATCTCCTTACTTTAAGGACTTGTTTTAGACTATAATTATTCTTGAGACTCCAGGTTAACACAACCATTAAATCTTGGATAGGTAGATGATAAATTGGAGGCTAACAAGTTGTACTGATCTTTTTCTGAGAATTCTTCTTGTTTGAACTCAACCACCATAAAGCAACATGAAGAAACATCTACATTCTGGAAAGCAACACACACACACACACACACACACACACACACACACACACACACACACACACACACAATTATACTGCCCCCCAATCTACATATTATAAAAGATTGTAGATTGTCTCTTGAAAATAAATCATTTCAATTGGCTCTTGGCAGGTGATTTTGGGAAAAAATTCTAAATAAGACATGTCATAGTTTACAGATTGCACATTTGGTGGCTTTAACCATTTTGAAATGATCTTCATCTTCCCTTCCATCTCTCCAATGGGAAATCATTGATTGGTGTTCCTTTAAAATAAAGGTAACATGGAATGCAAAGGGCTTTTCTTTTCTATAGATAAAAATCCTTAAGTAAGATTATTTTCATCTTCATTTTCAAAAATGACACTTCAGAACTTTATCAAAAATTCCAGAGCAAGCAAAATAGAGATTGTACCCAATTCCCTCTTTTCCCATATAGCTAAAACTGCATTTTATAGATATTTCAGTCCATATCCATCAAAAATTCCGGGAAAAAAATCCTGTATTGGGGACCTTTAATGCTGATCCTTTGCATCTTAATTAATGGTTGCCCATGACCTGGTGTACCAAATATTGCACCTCTGGCATTATTTGTAGTTGGCTGAGATTCAATTAATTGAAATTTCTTGCTGTTGCTAAAGAAAATGTGAAACAGAGTATTTATAATGATGGATACCTTATTTTTATTTACAGTCATCTGAAATAAATTAGACATCCGTGACAGAGTTGCAACATCTTCTAAGGAGAGAATGTCAGAAGCACTTGACTCTCAAAGATGCCTTTAAAGCGTTTAAATATGTATCTATACATACATATTATGTACCTATATTTTTTTCTTCCTAAGGAAAAAAAAAGCCCATTTTACAAAAAACTTCTACTGTTTTGGAAAAAAATAATCAGTCCCATTAAAGTCCATTAATCAGTTGCTAATCAAATAATTCCTAATCCTTCAAATGGAACTATAGCTGAGTTTGACAGTAGTTTATAGGACTAAATTATATTTTGGCTTAGTTTTAATATCCAGAGAAACTCATTTCATAATTGGTAGGTGTGCAAACATGCTGGCACTTCACGTTCTTATTTTATTAGGAAAAATTCATTAGAAAATTCTATTTCCCCTGCCAGCTGAAATTGCAGAGCAAGTCAGTGGCAGGCTTAAGTATCAAACACGCCTGTTTCTAGATATAAAGTTTTCTTCTTTAAAAGAAAAATAATACATAGAAGAAAAAGGGTTTTGTTTTGCTTTTTATGTAGGCTGACTTTTATGGTATTTTGACTTCATGCTTTTTACTGAAATTAAATGGCCCAAAGACGGCAGATCATTATAGTGCTATTCTTGCACTGCCTAAGATCAGCTCTCTGTAAGCAATGAAGGCACTTACCAAAAAGGAGACTAGCTCATATTCAATGCTGGTTACATGGCAACATGGTGAGTATTTTGCGTACTGTATCATATTTAATTTTTATAACAAACCAGTCGAGGCTTATTAATTCAACTGTCTCGACGGGCCTGGAACTTCAAGTGAGAGACCCAGGGGAGACCTGATTCTCAGTTGCTGTCACTTCCCACACCAGCACAGGTTGTGGCTTCTTACAGGATTGGAGAAATTTGGTGATCGGTTTCAGCAATATGGGAGTAAACGATAATAGTGTGGGTTATGCTATTTAAGAGATTAATTTTCTTAATTATGGCAGTGATCGTTAATGGGATATATGCAT
This sequence comes from Callorhinus ursinus, assembly GCF_003265705.2. Classification (NCBI taxonomy): domain Eukaryota; kingdom Metazoa; phylum Chordata; class Mammalia; order Carnivora; family Otariidae; genus Callorhinus; species Callorhinus ursinus. Next base: position 68,595,990 of record NW_027397065.1, on the reverse strand, counting down.
TTCCTTTCTCCAAAAGATTTGAAAATTACTTCGGGTACCTCTCCTTCTGATTTTTCATAAAGCTCCTGGGATAGGGCATATCCCAGAAAGACTGATTTCATTTTGTTTTTCTAGTGAATTATCAAATGCTTTCCAATATCCATCTTAACCAACAGGGCAGTCATGGTTTACATTAATAGACAGGAAAAATTGGGATTCAAAAAAATAAATGAGGTCAAAAAGTTGGTGGTATATTAAAATTGGAACTAAAAACTCAATATCATGAAATTTTTTTTGTCTCCATGTTACGCTTTTCCTATTAAAAAGTATTTTTCTGTAGCTTAAAACAATTAAAAGGCCGTAAGTACCACCTGAATATTCTGATCATCTACCACGGAATAAATAAATAGATGCACGAAACTGAAAAGTGCTTGATTTGATGACTGCAGGACATCAAGTAACAATGCACGATTATTTTGAACAACTTCCCGGGGGAATTAGTTTTCCACTGGCCTTCATTGTGTTCCTGTGCCCCACTGTTCATAGTTACACATGCACACTGTAACAGTGCAGTCCCTAAATTAGAAATTGAACTTCTTTGACAACTGCAGTAAAACTTGACAAAAGATGAATGTGATTTTTTTTTTGTTTCCCTTCTTCTTTCACTTATTTAAACATGTATTAATTAACTTGTTCTGGCAAGTGTTTAGTAAACATTGAACAAGGGTATTTCTTTAGTGGTATAATTAAAATTCCCTTTTAAAATGTTTTGCATGATATTTTATGTGCAATTTGACTCAAGTAAACAGAGGTTCTAATTAAAGTTTTTAAATGAAGGCAATCAAAATTGATAAAACATCCAACAACCCATTCAAGCACATTGTCTTCCTGTCTATGCGAGTTTAATTTGATGGTCAGTTAACATTAGCCTGGATTAGTGAAGATGCCATTATACGCACAAGTCTCCTTCGACTTCAGTCAGTCTCAGGGAATAAATCTTTAAACGTTACAGTGCCCTTTAAGTTGTTATACAGTATTTATTCAATTAAATGTCTTCTAAGTTATTACACCAGGATATTATGAGAAGCATCTCATTTAGGTTATGAATCCTCTGCAAATAAAATGTTACATAAAACACACTGAATGAATGAAGCTATCCAAACGTCAAGTCAGGGTTCGATTATTTTTCCCACTATAACTTGATGTAAAGGGTTACACCTCTGTAAACAGTGCTACCCTTTGGGGTGAGAATAGCATGTAGTTTTTAGTGCTAACAGGCAAATGTCCAAAGCACATAAAAACACCTAAATCATTATCCCTTTTTGCTTGCCCGTGCTCTCGCTCTCTTTCTTTTTTTTTTTTAATTTTTTTTTTTTTTTTTTTTTTATTCATGAGAGACAGAGGGAGAGAGAGAGAGAAGCAGAGGGAGAAGCAGGCTCCCAAGGAGCAGGGAGCCCGATGCGGGACTCGATCCCAGGACCCTGGGACCCTGACCCGAGCCGAAGGCAGACGCTCAACCACCTGAGCCACCCGGGCGCCCCCTCGCTCTCCATCTTTCTCTCCCGCTCTCCCCTCCCCACCCTGTGTGTGTCTGTGTGTGTCTGTGTGTGTGTCTGTGTGTGTGTGTGTGTGTAGTGGGAAAGGTGAAGAGAGATGGAAAAAGAATTCATTTTGCCTGGAATGCACTGATTGACCTGAGTGAAAGATATTTTAAGGGAAGCTTCAAACTCCCCATCCGTAAATTATTCATACATTTTCCTTTTCGTGATGCTGTAAACAACTCCAAAAAGCAAAGCTATATATACAAGAATTGTTAGTAATTAATAAGTGACTTTCTGGCTCCCAAGATCACGGATGTCTCTAATGATCTTTTTTAATTAGCAAGGATTAAAACAGATTCCTCGGGATCATTTCTTCAGACTTCTGGGTTCTGCACCTTAGCTGTCCAGAGGGAGGAGCAGATAGTCATCCCCTCTGACTCTGCACCTTAGAACCCGGCCGCTCTGTAGCCTCTGTGAAAGAAAAAACGAAATAAAACATAACCCTGACTCCAGGGGGTGTCTGATGAATGCGGGGGCGGGGGGAAAGGGGTTTACTGAGCAAGTCTGCTGGGCTCTCACACTAAGCTACCTTTCCAATCTGCTTTTTATTATTTTAGTCATAAATGGGATAGTTGAGTCTCCATCTAACACTGCTTTGTGTTATTTCTTAATTTCTTTGGAATATGGAAGAGAAACCAGGTGCTATTTATCAGTTGCCTCCACTGAGACCCCGAAATTTACTATTCCCAATTTGAAGATGAGAAAATTGAAGCACATCATATCAAGTCACTTGACAACCCCTCAAGACTAATGAGTATTGACGCTGGGATCCAAATGGGTGAACTGGCCCCAGTGTGCTTCCAGCCACAATGCCGTTCTATCCCTGGTATTAGCACATGGGCCTTAATTTCATACGTAAGCTCAGAGAGACAGAGAAGCTTGCCCGAGATAAAATGGGAAGAGAAACACACAATGGGAACCCAAACCCACCCCTTCTAAAGAACACCATTACAACTCTTCACAGCCATGGTGCTCAGATTTATTCTACAGAGCCATGGCTTCTCAAACATTCAAGAGAATCTGCACATTTTCTTATTGATTCCGGGTCATTATTATGAATATCCATTGCTGGATTTGCAACACAGTAATACCCTCAAGTGCTGCCAAGAATTCATATGTTCACCCTGACAGTCATGAGTCTTACTGTCATTAATTCGGGTACTTAGTCATTCTTACACTCAGCCGCCTGTGCACTCATCCATACGTGCACTTCTATTACAGATGCTTACCTACTGTCACTCTGCACAGGCACTGCTCTCACAGAGCATCACTACTCCCCCAAGCCAGCCCCTGACTCCATCCTTTCTGTCTTAGGTTCTTCTGCTGGCCGTTTGTAGCCACTCTCTCTGCCCCTTTCCGCCACCCCCTCCTACTAAAATGGGTACTCCAGCCTCCAGCACTCCTTACACCATCCCTTTAATTTGCTGGGGATTTAGAAACCTGGTGATAAATTTGTTCAAATTTTGTCTGAAGTGAGAGTAAATAAAACCTAGATGCTGTTTCCATGAGCAAAATACAAATGAGATAGTGAATGTTATAGTTAAGAAGGAGCCTCTAGATTAGCGGGGCTTTATCCAGCTTCTGCCAACCACTAGCTGTGCACCCTTGGGCAAGGGATTCAGTCCCTCTAAACCTGTGTTTCTCATCTCTAAAGCAGAGGGTAAGGATGACAGTCTCCATCTCAGAGGATTGTTGTTTAAGACTTAAAAGTTTAGAGATCATTTATTCCATTACCTGACACAGAGCAAACCTTTGCTTGCTGTTCTTATTTAGCTTATACACTCCATCACAACCATTTTACCTCTAGAAACCTGTATTGCTGTTAGAATTTTAGGGAAGTCGCGAAGACTCAAGTCTAAGGTCACAGCTGTACTGAGCACTGATCATGAGCTGTGACTCCTCAGGGTATGGTCAGAGCAAGGACCCCGAAGCGTGTGCCGAGGAGACGATCTGGTTTTATTACACGCTCGTGGTGTGACCTTGAACGAGTTACTCCACCTCTCCAAGCTTCAGTTTCTCATCTGCCAAAATTATGAGAAGATTATCCACCTCACAGAATGAGCATGAGAATTAGATTACAAAATGTTTGTGGTGTCCTTAACACAAGTAAGGTCAGGGATGGAACACGGCAAATTCACCAGTGTTCTTATTTATGAGTTAGACTTCATGTCATTGATAAAAGGTTTGGACGTTACATCAGGAAAAATAAATACAACATCTCCACTCCTCATAACACTTTGCACCAGTATGAGCCTTTAAAAATCATCTGCGATGTGCCGAGTTTCACAGTAATTTACTGATAAACCCAACCACGTGATTCCTTTTACAATTTAATAAAGTTAAATCTGTTTTGAACTCCTCACACCCACTAAGGAACCCTTGCCTCCCGCCGGCCTGTAGTTCCCAGCCAATACGCTCAGGCTGCCCGTTCATCCAAGCTATTGAAAGAAGAGCAAACTCACTGAAATTGCTCACACTAATGGGCAAGTGGGTTTTGACATCTTGCAGTCTTATGGAAGCTTCATTGTTTTAAATGGCTATACATCCAAAAGAATTAATGGAGCTGCCAAACAGCCTAATTTACAAGCAGGATGTAATATGAAACCAAGTCTTTCATACATTTCTGCAACCTAGACATATAGTTTGCTACAGAAATTGTTTAAAATTCATGCTATGAATATCTAACTAAAGGTGTAAAGTGCATTCTCTTCTCTTTTGTTTCCCTGAGTAAATCTTTTGGGAAAAGACGGCATCCACAAGCTCAGACACCCTCAGAAGCCAGGCAATATGCACAAAGGAATGAAGCAAGCACTTGAATGGCATCATTAAGGATTGGTGGGGAAGCACCTAGAGCGCTTTGGTAGGGAGCTCCCTCCACTCCAGAAACAAAAAAAAAGTCACCAGAACTTCTGCTCTTTCAAGTTAATCCAGAAATGAGCAAGCCCTGATCTTTAAAGATGGGCAGCTGATTTCGGTTGAATTGTAAAAGGCAAAACAAGACATGCATAAGACACAAACTCTGCCCCTAGGATGGCCAATGTGTGTCCTTTCCTAAGAGTTTGTTTGTTTGTTTTTTTTACAGTTTAGGTCATCGTGGCCATCTCAGTGTTAAGACCTCACACGAATTCATTCATTTTATCCTCACAGCCATCCTATGGAATAGGCACTGTTAATATCATTCCATTTTATAGACAAACAAATTGAGATCCCCAGCCAGTGTTGACTAGGGCTTGAGCTAATCCAGACGCACGGCGTGCCAGAGTCTGTTTTTGACCATACTCTGATACTTTCGCTCATGATAAAACAGGTTGGAATTTTTTCCCCATGTGGAAAAAGACCTTTGTCTTTATCCTCTGATTCAAGTTTTGGGTTTGTTTGGCTTTTTTTTGTCCCAAATGGATATTTCAAATCAACAAATATTCCTTGAGCCTCAACTACACATAAAACTCCATTTTATGTGCTGTAACACATTTGATTTTATCTTCATTAATGCAATGTGTGGAATATAATTTTAGAACGAGGGTAATACTGTTAAAATAGCTTCATCTGGAAATACATCGGTTTGCAAACAGATTGGCATATTATCCACAAATATAAACATTTACAAAAAAATCAGGCATCATTTGATGGCTGTTGCCATAATGATTCATTGGCACAAGAGAAAAGCTACGGGATGAGAGATGCCAAAGCTGTTTGACACATTTCAATGGAGTTCATTACACACATGAAACAGAACCAATTTTACTCAACAGTGACTTTGACATTTACAGAAAAATGAAATGGAGGTTTAGAAATGAAGACTTCATGTGAAATCTCTACCAAAAGTTTTAAATTGGTTCTGTCCTTATGCCACCACTTCTAGATCAGCCATGTTCTATAGACTTTTTATTCACAGCAGGTGGCAACTTATTCAAAACAGGGTTTCTTGGGAGATCGGGTAATTGATCTTGAACAAACTTAATTGGTTGTAAAACTCTTCTCTCAGAATAAAGAACATCTATATTTTTAAATATTTACTTGTAGAAAGGCATGTATGCCGTTGGCTTCACTCTGTTTAGTTCATCCTGATTTCACAGCTCTGCTTCTTGAATTTGTGAGGTTTTAATGGAGTAAATACCATCCTCATCACCGTTGCACCCAAGGACTGTGGGACTGGAGCGAATGCAGGCTTAGAGTTGGGATACAATAGAGTCAAGAGAAATGTTAAATAGTTGTAAATAACCAGCTGTTTTCTACTTCATTAATAATATAATATGAGAAAATGTACCAAAACTTAATTAAGGGATATATAATACATATTCTAAAGCCTTGCTAATGGGGTATGCCAATGGGTTAGGATGACTTATATGTAGATGATATTTTCAGAAATGTTTTTTGTGAGCAGCAGCATGCAAAATACCATACTACAGCATTTATATGCAACACCATTTATTTGAAGAAACAATTTCCTACCAGATTTTAAAACATTCTCTTACTATGATAAATGGTTAAAGTATATTAATAATGTTGCTTTATTGAATACTTACTGTGCTTTCAATGCCCAAGTTAAGGCTCTGCATACCAAAAAATGAGTGTGCTTGGTTTAATTTGTAAGCCTAGATAGCATTATAGTATCGTTGCACTGATTGGAATTAATCAAGAATACCAGAACAAATGTATGCTAAGTCTGAATTCTAAAACTTTAAAGTAATTATATTGCTTTTAAATCTGCCTAATATTTACTTATTTGTTAGTCTGTAAATAGTATAATAAAATCAGTATCTCAAAACCAGATAACACAGTTAAGTCATTCAGACTGTTATCAAACATAAGTCACTAGAGAAGCAATTCAATCAATAGAGAGGTTTTCTAATTAGCATATTAATTATTTGCAAATGAAAGGTGATTCCAAAGTACTCTAGGGAACTCGAAGACATTGTAGTTTGTCTTCTTATTCTATATATCCCTATGAAATATTTTTACACTGGTAATTTCCAATAATCTAAGGGAAAAGGTTTTGCTAATCAAAGGAAAACTTTAGCCCAGCTTCTGCATTAATTATCACATATTCTAAACTGGTAGATTATGAATTAATGAGGCCTAGGTTCCTCCTAAATGGCATGCATTAAAAATAAGAGCTGGACTTGACTATGTAGTCTTGTGAGGATGGGAGTATATATGCATACTGGCTGCCAGGGAAATAAAGTTACGAAGTAATGCAATGATCAATGCTATGTGGGCCTTGCCCCACTATCCACAAACATCTTAATTACCTTCTACACATTACTAAAAAGGGGCTTCTGTAAAGATTCAAACTATTTTTCTGGATCAACCACTTTTGCATATCAAATTTCAGAGCATACAAATGATTGCCTATAAGAAACGGAAATTCCCTCCAAAAAGCCAAATGCCAGCAAAAAAGAAAATAAAAAAGAGAGACGTGATCTATTAAGTAATCTTTTAAGTCCGTTGCTAAACTGTCATTAGGCTGCAATTAGGCAGCTCAAGTTTTATGTTTATAGTTTCTGATATTTCTAACCGATTTACTCTTAGTGCCATGAGGGGACGGGCACGAAAAGGTGCAATATCTAGTTTGTTTTGCATTCTCTCCCCTCCCACTCTCTAATCTTCTGGTTCTTTCCTGATTGAATACCATGCCTGCTATTTTAAAATTCGGTGGCTAAGCATGACGTACTTCTTTGTCTTTTTGGTTCACTTCTTGACATCTACAACATGAGCCAGCATACCTGATTACTACCTGCCATGTGGTTCCCCTGCATGTTGACTGCTCAGAAGTCAGCAGCCTTCCCATATTTGTCAAAGTGGTGCTACAGTGGGCCCTTTCCCTCCTTGACCGGTGGCCATTCCGCATCCTAAGAATCCTATTTTTTTGCATCTAAGGTTATGTTTGGAATATTTTTTTCATTTCATATTTTTTAGATTAAGTAAAATCTAAAATATATATACATCTCTCATTTAAACTTCATCAAATTCTTATCCCATATAACAATAGAATAATAACAGCATGTTAATTACAAGATGACATGTTTGTCCAGTACCATTTTTACAAGGTCAAAATTACTATGTTGAAGGTAGTTCTGATTTTTTTTATGTGAATAAAGTAAAGATGACTTTTAAAACCTTAACATAACAAAAGGGAAAGGGGAAAAAACACAGATTTTATGAATGAGTCCACCCTCCAGTGAACTTTCCTTTTTGCCCACATTCTTCATGCAGTCAGTGGGCATAAAGCTTCTGCCTTCTCTGTTTTTACACTATTACTGGGAAATCCTGAACTGAAGTCTACACAGAGGAAAACAACTAGCAAATGGCGTAATTCTGATTTTTAAAGTGCTTCTGTTTTTTAATTTTAAAAGAATTTGACTCGCTCAGAAATGCTTCTAGAAAGATAAAGCCTAGAGCCTGGATTTAAACACAGGCAGTCTGGCCCCAGCACTGATAATCTTCACCACTATGCAATCCTGCCTATTATGAAGTATTAAATGAGAATTGCTAAGTTAGACATTCAACAGTTCAGAGTTCATTGGAGTTTTTAAACTATGAATTTCACATAGAAGTCTATTCCTCTAAAAAGCTAACACTAAATATGAGTGGATCGTAGTAATTTTAGTAATTTTGCATATTGAGTTTTTAACAAGGACACACCCTGCCAAGTTGATAGAAAATGAGCTGGGTTATAGTAAATCTAGATGTTCTAGCATACTTGGAAACACTGCTTAAATTTGCATCACTTTAAAAGCTCATTACCAACTAAGCGGAAAAAAGAAAGAAAGAAAAGAAAAGAAAGAAAGAAGGAAGGAAGGAAGGAAGGAAGGAAGGAAGGAAGGAAGGAAAGAAAGAAAGAAAGAAAGAAAGAAAGAAAGAAAGAAAGAAAGAA
>NW_027397065.1:68479463-68587523 GCF_003265705.2 Callorhinus ursinus | reverse complement strand
AAGAAAGAAAGAAAGAAAGAAAGAAAGAAAGAAAGAAAGAAAGAAAGGAAATACTTGACATTTTGGTATCTGTGATATTAAAAAGAACTAATATTTAATATTCAAGTGGCAACAGCTTGTAGAGTTTCCACACAACGCCCACAGGGATCGATTTTTCTTTAAAAATGGCCTTTAGGAGTCTGCCTTTTAAACAGGTGACACATCCATTCTCTGAATCCCTCTTTCCTGCCAGCACCATGGGGCACACACTGAGTGCGGCAGCAGACATATAATTCTTCACTGCAGGATATGTCTATGCAAATAACAGAGAATATGAGAAATTAAGAAAAATGTAATTTCTACTGACTCAACCTCAATGTAATCTCTGCTACTAAAAATGAATAGATGTCTTTAGAGGGCTTTTCTCCATATGCTCCCTCAATCCCCTTTATATACTATCCCTGAGAAGAGAAGACTCGTCATGGCCTAACTGATCATCAGTTATTCCACACCTGTACCAAGGCCGCCTAATGACAAGTTACGGTTGCCTGGCGTTTTTCCAGCATGACTAATTGGCACAGTACTAATTTACTCACCTGTGGAATTTTCAACTTCCCCAGCCTGCTGTCAAGAAGATGCATAGTAATGGAATAAAGATTTAAAAATGCTGAACACTATGAAATATTTCACTGATATTCCAATAGAAAGCTTTTACTAAATCATGTGCTTGGTGGCAATGATTACTCGTTGCTGGGGTAAAAAAAAAAAAATCAGAACACTGGTCATATATACATTTCCCTGCTAGAATAATAGGAAACAAGTGAACACATTTTTCTGACATAAAGAAAAAAAAAATTCTGATCAGATTACCTAAAACATGTTTCTTTTGTCCTGCATGTATTTAGTGAACATACCAAAGTTAATTACTATTATGTTCTACATCACAAAGCACTTCATTTTTGTTAGTATTATTTAAGAAAATATTTTTCCCATATCGAATGGTACAGTGAAGGAGTGATTTGTTGGATTTTTTTTTCAAGAAATGTGGAAAAGTCTGGGATGGAGATATAGGTATGTATGACTAATTATGTGAAATAGTAAACCACATCGTAACATCTCTGCTAGACAATCTGGCCCAAGGAATTTTTTAATGCGAGGTTATGTTCTTGAAAATTAATATTTGGGACGCCTGGGTGGCTCTGTCGGTTAAGCGTCTGCCTTCAGCTCGGGTCATGATCCCAGGGTCCTGGGATCGAGTCCTGCATCGGGCTCCTTGCTTAGCGGGGAGTCTGCTTCTCCCTCTGCCCGCCACTCCCCCTGCTTGTGCTCTGTCTCTCTCTCTGACAAATAAATAAATAAAATCTTTAAAAAAAAAGAAAATTAATATTTGTCCTGGAAAATTATTAGACACAAGTATAAGAGCTGACTTTTCTGGAGATCCTGTAGTCAACTGCGTTCACTCTGATACTGAGATATATTTGATGCACCTGTGAAAATTATATAGAAATTGACCAATTTTTATACATATGCTTGCTTGCTTATGATACAAGTAAAATTTAGAGATGAAAGCCCAAGATTTCCTACAGAAATTTAAATAAAATTGCTCATTTAATTCCTATATTCTGTTATATATAAATTCTGTAGGTTGCTCATTCACCCATCCTATAGTGTTACTGGGTCGTATAAGGGGAAAAAAGCTTCCCAGGCAAGTTTGAGAAACCCTTTACTAAATGTAGGCTTGCATCACCGTTACAAAATTTCACTTTGGAAACTTCAATATGCTAGCATGCATTCGGAAGAGAAGACAAAGTGTGGTCTTTTCCAACCGTGCTTGACCCAGACCCGTCTACCCCAACACATCTGTGAAGCCAAGAGTCTGAGCAGGCTCTGCCCTGACTTAGGCTGATGATCCCAGGTCCTCAGTACATTCTAGTGAAACATCAACATTATCCGCTTTCAATCGAACTGCAATTGTGGGCGATATTCTTTGCCTCTGACTTGTTCATGAGGATAAATATGCAAATGGAATCCGAAACACAGACTCGTTCCTTCTAACCAGATCTCAGCCCACATACTCGAGAGGAAAAAAGAGTAGTGAAATAATCCACTCTGGCATGTTGACCTACAGCAACGCAATGGCTTAAAATAGGATTGTTAAGTGATAGAAAAGGAGAAGGGAAAACAGCAGCTTCCGACTCGGCACATGCCTTCCATTTAGCATATCTGAAAGAACGTTTTCCTCATTTCAAAATTGATAGCCAACTTATTTTTGTTGTTTTGCTATCCAAATTTCTGTCCTCTTTCTCCAGAGCTTATTTGCTCTAACACTGAATTTTAAACATCTCTAAAAATGTTTGATATGTTATTATTCTTTCCAGATATCCTCTGAGAGCCAAGCAAAGAACATTAAGGAAGAAAGGAGAAATGATGCTGGAAACAGTGCAGTGAAAAAAGCCACTTCAAGGAGCAGGGTACCCACTACCCAGAGACTGGACTGTCTTATCAGAATGAGAACTTACCGGTACTTCTTGCTACTCTTTTGGGTTGGTCAGCCCTACCCAACTTTCTCAACCCCGTTATCTAAGAGGACTAGCGGTTTCCCAGCAAAGAAAAGGGCCCTGGAGCTCTCTGGAAACAGCAAAAATGAGCTGAACCGTTCGAAAAGGAGCTGGATGTGGAATCAGTTCTTTCTCCTGGAGGAATATACAGGATCCGATTATCAGTACGTGGGCAAGGTAGGATTCCATTGGGCGCTTTGACGTTCTGGTTGTAAAGCCTGAAGAAATTACTTCTAATAAATAGACGGGGAGGATGTGAACTATTCCCCCAATACAGTAAGAATTGTTGCTTATCTGGTAAGACTTTTTTTTTTTCACTTGAGTAGTTTTGGGAAGAAGACTGTAGCAAGAAGCTGAGAAATGTTAGCAATGCAACAAAGAAAGAAATGCTTCTGTTGAAAAAGAAACGCCCACAACCACCCACCTAGGATTATCATAAATCCTTTAATTTTTACTTTAGCTTGAAAAATGTGGTCCAGCTATTCTATAAACCAGGATGTATTAAAAATAGGAATAGAGCGATTAAGCTGTAAGGGAAGGAAGGTTCCTTTTTCTCATTCTGAAAGCAAACATTCGGAACATCAGTCCTTTGGCCAGGTTCAAATTAACTACCTCTTAACACGGCTCCCCGACTGTGTCGTCCTTTCCGTGCCCAAATGGAGCCCTTGGTCCTCAAAACCTACCAATGCCTCAGATTTGGTTGCGGCTGCTGTCGAGTTTGTCTTGTCTCAAATAATTGGCAAGAGCCAGGCATTTCAAAAGCTTGTGATTTAATTGTGGCAAGGTTCACAAGAGAGAAAAATGGTTATGTAGAGGTGCTATTTCCAAATATCATCTGACCATTTTATTGACTCTAGAAAGTTGAATGAGGTGGCATCACTTATGATAGCCCTTAGAGATTACTGGAGCTGAGTCAGGGAAACAGCTCAGTTATACTGTCATCGTGCGTTTCACTGAAATTTTATCATCAGCTACATTCTTGTGGCAGAATATCTGCATACTGCAACGATGGGGAAAAAAATAGAGACACGGATTTGTACTTTGTAGGTTCTGTGTTTCATAATATGGTATTGATAAGAAAAGTAATTGTCACATACCCTTTATATAGGGAATGAACATAATAGAAAAGATAAAATGCCTTTGTTTACGATTACAGCTATGATTTTGAAATGACTATATCAGGATATCATGCGAATAGCATAAATTTTGCAGATTCCAAGGGCTGCATGTTCACATTTCAATCTGTTATCAAATATCCCTAAATAAGAAGGTGCGAATATTCTCTTTAAGTATTTACCACTATAAATGAAGGAAAGCCATCCATGGCTTGGGCTGAGGTAACCAGGCATTGTTCCAATGAATGAATTATTAATGTGAAAAAAAGTAGGAGAGGAAGTATTCAGTGAAGGGGTGAACATCCACACAGATCCCCAAGGGTTTAGCCTCGTATTTGATGTGAAAATCACACGCTATGTGACTGCTGAAGAAAGACAGTCCACTTACTTGTACTTTACTCCATTTCCTTGTGAAATTTGATGAGCAGGCACTACATTAATAGAGTAATGGTTGTAAATAATAATAATCATCTTACAATCTTCAAAGCACTTTCTACAATACAAATAACATTATTGTCATAGAAGATTAAATTGTTTTAAATGCTTTGACTAAATAATTGATTCCCTTTTTGTCCTTTCTGCTTTTTCTTCTAAAATTGTGATGCCATTTTATATCAAAACCACCACGTGTTCTTAAAGAAAGGCTAGGATATATCAGGATGCTAGCAGCAGAAATGGATAAAACCGCATAGGAATCAGTTTTACCATGATAATTGTGAGAGGTAATATTGCCATGGGGTAAAGTTTCGAGCTGTGGACTCAAGCAGATCTGAAGCCGCCCTGCCATTTGTGTGGCCCAAGGCAGGTTGTTAACCATCCCAGGCTTTAGTTTCTTCATCTAGAAAATTCAGGCAGCAGTGCCTACCTCATGGAGTTAAAGTGAGACAAGAACCAGGGACTGGCACATAGTAGGTGCATAAAGATGTTCTTATTATTGGTGAGAAAATCCATTGTATATGCTCTATTAATAATAATCTATCTGTAATGCATTGAAGCGGAGTATTGATTTCTGTATCATTGCAAAAGTAAAATGAAGTAATTACAGGATCTCTCAGTGGGTGGAAAATACAAAGGATGGTGGCAAAATCCCTTCCCAATCAGAGCTTCAATTTAACCAGTTGGAGGTGGATATTTTATTGGTAGCTAGACATATTTCCCTACCTCATCCCCACCTCCTTGAAGGTGTGACACATAAGAGATTATCTGTTGAAAAAAAAAAAAAGGCAAGGATAATCACTGAAGTTGTCGTGAACCCCATATTCCTACGATGGATGTGTTTAAGAGATGTTCTTCCTCAGTTAATAGGGCATTTCCCCAAATATATCTTTGGGGTTATATTTTATCAACATGTGAAAGGATTTGAGTATAATGTGTTTTTACCACAGTTAAAAATAGACAAAAAAAAAAGCGTTTAAGAAAAAAAAAAGTTTGTTCCTCTTGTTGATCAACAAGTTGGCCCACTTTTAAATAGATCTGGAACAAAACATACACCTGATGTTGGGATCTGGATCCCCGAGGTTAAGAAACTTTTGGGAAAAAAAAAAAGAGAGAGAGAGAAAAAATAAGATTAGACTATAGCAGAGGTTCCAAAACATTCTTGGTTCGCAGTGCCCTTATTATCTCAAGAATTGTTCTCACAGTATGCTTAGGACCCAAGAAACAGATCCAAAAACCTTAATAGCTATTTATGTTCTAACTAGTAAGTAGCTCTTTGAAAAAAATACACAGCAATAGAAAAAATAATATTTTAATTTTATTCTTAAATAAACCACAGTTTCTTACTTACAGAATGTGGGCATCTACTGGGCTCTGCGCAACTTCTAAGATTAGACACTGCCCCTCATTTCCTTTCCACATTGGTTTTGCTCTGTACTCACTTATCACAAGTACTATGGGGAGTCCAGCTTAACAGACATATGACATCATCGAAAGGAGTGTAGCACCACCTACTGTTGAAACTGTGAACTACCCTGAGCTAGTAATTCACAAGGCGTCTGACTGAGCCCAAGTGTTGCTGTGTTTCCCTCGAAATTTAAAAAAATACTTCCTGGCACTAGGGTGGGTTCCCCAGGATGCCTCAGTATGTACTCTGGAAAGCACTGGACTGCAGCTAGGTCAGCACTTAAAGGTGTGCAAAGGCCAATAGAACCTTAAATCGTGCTTAGCCTAATTAAATAACAATTACTTAGAGTCTGTCCTTGGGGCCTGAAACGAAAAAATTGATCTGTACTTGTAAAGGACAGAAGCATTAACAGAAGAAAAGTGATGTGTCTGAGCAAGTAGCACTTAAAGTGGAAGAAAGAAGTTTTTACAATATAAGCATCTGTTTGTATTTGTGTTCATTGGTTTCCATGATTTGTGGTAAGTCTAGGGATGACAGTGATGGTGGTGGAGTGAGGAAGATGTGAGAACAGGTGGGAGCGGAGGGCTGTCAGGAGTCGAAGGAGAAAAGAGGGAGGGTGACAAGTGCACCTGAGAAGTAGCGGAAGACAGACTCCTGAGGCTGGGCTAACAATGAAGTGAAGAGACAAGATCACACTTAAAACTTGGAACACAAGCCAAGGCGACGAGACCTCTCTCCTCTAGCCTTCTGAACGCTCCCCAGCATTTCACTGTGTCCTGCAGCAGGAAGATGAACACAGAAACGTGACATGGCAGGGCGAGGGAAGAGTGGAGGCATATGCTTACTGTGAATACGGGTGGGGAAGGCCGATTCTATTGAAATATTGACAATCCAGATTCTGATTTATGAGAAAATTCTCACCTCTACTCACCTAAAAATGGCGGCGACAGGAGCAGGTAACAGAAGGAAGGCATTGTCCTGTATTGGGTAAGAGTTTGTAGGCTTAAGAAACAGATATACATACAGATACAGATAAGGAATCTAATTGTTTTTCTAAAATACCTGACCATCTGGGGCAACTTTTAGCTGATTTAGCGTAAGCAGCATCTGTGTCACCTGGGAGCTTGTTAGAAATGCAGAATCTTGGGCCCCACCTGAGGTCTACTGAATCATACTCTACATTTCAACAAGATGCCCCAGTGAATTGTATGCATATTAACATCTGAAGAGCGTGGCTTTTAAAAATGCCCTGGCCCTGGTCTCACCTCCCCAGAGATTCTGCCTCAGTTGGTTTTTGATTGTTGATGATTCTAATATGTGGTGGAATTTGAGAACCACAGCCTTGGCAGCATATAACTGGCAGTAATTATAAGAGAACATGGCAAGTTCCGTGATAAAATGGGTGTCCAGGAAGTACTGTTGGAAACATGAAGGAGAGGAGCCAGCTGGGCTTGGGACTCAGCAGAGCTTCCTAGGGGAGGTGATAATGTTGGAAGCACTCTTAAAGAAGCAGCAGGTGTGAGCTCACAGTGCAGAGGGAGAACTAGCAGGACTTCCCAGTTAATTAGATGCAGAAGCTGAAGGAGAGAAAGGCAGAAGTTCAAAGAGTCAGGGATTTCAAGACTGGACAGTCAGCAGAGTGAAAGCGTCACTAATGTTAGCACAGAAAACGAAAAGATACATGTGTTCTTGTCAAGGGGGGACAGGAAGAGTACTTGATTTTAAACAAAATCCACCCAGGTTGTCTTTGGCTTATGTAAACTTAATAGAAAAGTAAGGGGAAAGCATCATCATCTCCCATTTGCAGAAAAACCCTACCAGCTTTACATAATGTAGCAATTCCTTGAGGATGATTCATATATAGTCTAAGATTAAGTTCAGTAAGAAAAGAACGTAAGTAGATATAGATTAGATTTTGAAGATGTGGGCACTCATTAATACAAAGATGAATATACTTAAAACCTCAAACCTTTTGCACAGTTCCAGGCAGAAGATTTGCATTTGATCATTAAACAGCCCATAGCAATGTTGAATTCTCTTGTCTCCTGCATTTTACCCTTTACAGTGTTCTCTATGCTCTCCCGCCACACAATGTATACATGAGTCTCCATTAGAAGTCTTTGAGATACTTCTATTTTTAGTAGCATACCAGGAGATCTGTTTTTGTGAAATTTGATAAACTGTGTATTTTCATATTTTCTGATGTTACCTTTTTGGAAGTTGATGATGGTTTTCTCTTGTGGAGCTTTCCCAAAAAAACCCAGATATGCTGTGCTTTTTTAAACATAATGAAAATTTGGGTTCTATTTGGGGCTCTAACGTACAGGCCGCCCTAACATGCCTTTCTCTTGAGTCTTTAAAATTAATGTCTACCCAATTCAACAAAGCCACTCGTCTCAGGATAATTAGCCAGTAATGTTTTAACGGCCCATAGAAATGAAAGTTGTCAGCCACACACACCTCTAAAATTAGGAATGAACAATTATTTGTTCCTATAATCACATGATCCGAATTCAGTACACATGAAGCAATATTATATTCATTCTGAAAGACCATTTAAAAGACGCTATCATTAAAATATTGCTTTCTTGCGTTCCAATTTTTTTTTTTTTCTGAAAAGAGCGTAAGTTTAAGAGTAGAAGCCTCCTGGCGCTAATCTGAAGGGTGATTCAGAGCCTCATTTAGCCGCGGTCACTTTAGACAGCGGCAACGTATTAAACATCATCACAGCTACAATGTCCTGAGCCCTACTCCCTTCCAAACACTCTGCTCAGTGCTTCAGGTATCTTATCTCAATGCTGTGAGATATGACTTATAGCCCCGTTTTACAGATGAGTAAACCAAGGCTCAGAGCACGCAAGTATTTCATCCCAAGTGCTCAGCCTGCTAGACTTGGAGCCAGCTTCTGTCTGACCTCGCAACTGCTCAGTTATATTCCTTCCCCAGTATATCCACTCCTTCACAGAGCCATTGCAAGGCACAAATGAAAAAACATTCCCAGAACATGCTCTGGCATTCAGAGATTGCATGCGGCTCAATGCCACAAATATCTGCTGGGAACCTGCTGTATGAAACCCAAGGATAGATAGAAAAAAAAAATGTTTAGACTAGTGTTAAAGAGCTACTCAAATATGTTTGCATTATTATTATGCATGTTCCTTTTACTTTTTCTGGAATACATCAGTGATATTCAAAATAGTTACATGTGCACATTTTAAAATTAGATATGCAATTAGCAGTCTTTTTGGTCATCGTGATGAAAATGTCTTTTCTTTTTATTTCCCTTGATAACCTCTAAACTTCTATTCTGGTTCAGTGACCTGCAATAATCTTTTCTCCCTGAGTCAGGACAAGTGCCTTGGGCACATCTTTCTTCTTCATCATTTAAATTTAATGCTCAGCCATTTAACATTTTTATATCTCAATTGGTTAGTGTATGTAAGAGACCATGCACTGGCTGGTTCAATGTACTCTTAAAAAATGTTTCAAAAAGTAACTTCCCGACTGCCAATATTGGCAGTAATGCTCATTGTGTTTCCACTGTCCCCAACCGATTTCCCTTTCTTAATGACAAAGGCTTCAGTTTGCTAATTGATGCTAAGATGTCCTGTGTGGACAGCAGTTCCCTGAGTCTTAAACGTTCCCTCTCTGCACAGTTGCTCATGTGAAGAGCAGAATGGTTAGAATGTCTGACCTTGGTCATAAACCCAAAGGCAATTGTTTGATTGCCCAGTCACACCAGCAGAGTAAAATATAGAAAGGCAAAAAAGGACCCAATCCCAAATCCTCCAGCTTCCATGTCATTATGTCTGTGGAATCCTATATCCTCCTGCTTGTAATTCAATTTGTTGAACAAAATGGAGGGATCAAGATTAAAATAAAAGAAAGTTAAGGATTCAGATCCTTTTTGTTCATACTGAGCTGTATTACCTCCATACTCCACAAACTGAACCATTCTAGAGGTTGTTGGAAAGTTATAGACACTCTACAGGCTCATTTTAACAAATCCCCTCCCATTTATACTATAGACGTTGCTATTACCTTAACTCTACTGATTACCTTAACTTGTTTGTACTATTATTAAACAATACAAATACTTGGTTTGCACCAGAATTTTTTGGGTTTTGTCGTATTATGGGTCCACCATAGGAGATGGCAATATAAATATGCAAAATGCCAACATCCTAGTTGACATTTCTTTTCAAATCAAAATACTGTTCCGACTAAACTTTATTCCAAAAATCAGATAAATATCCCTGACTTAATGGTAATCAACAGTGAAAAGATACTTAAACCACTGATTTTTTTTCATCTTCGCTGATATGAATGACATTAATTTAAATATGAGAAGCCAAGAATATATTTGACCGGAATTATAAGTTTAACTGTTAGAAGGCCTTATATCTCCTGTCAAAATGAAAAGTTGTCTTTCTTATGCTCCATCCTCCTTTATCAAAAATAAACAAGTTTCTTTGATAACCTTCATCAAATTTAGACATTGTGTTTAGATGTTAATGTGTCATTGGAATCTGAAGAAGGCATATTTTGTTGTGTAGATGTAGGCTGCTAGTAGCAAATTCCAGCTTTCTATAAGTTTTGATGTTGTCAATTACTAAAAATGACCATGTAATATAATCCTCATGAGCATGTTAAATATATCAACATTCTTTGCAAACCTACCTTTCCATCTGGAATTAAAGAAGAGGTTGAAAGAAAGTGCAGAACTCCCCTCAGACAAAGAGATTTTTTTTCTTATTGCTATTTTGATAAATAAGTAGAAGGAACAGATATTCTCAAAGGTCAACACGAGGAATCAAATTTGAAATTACATGATCTGGAATAAAAAAGAAAAGCAGCATGCCCAAGTATTTCACCAGGAAAATAGTTACGGTTTCTTCCAGTTTTCCATCCACAGAGAATACATACACATAAGAAAAGAAGGGCATTTTAAAAGATTAAAATGTATAGATGTGTGAAATATGTGAATAAATATTTGAGGTGAACTGGTATGTTTCAGAAGACCTGAGGGGAGTAATGAGACAGAACAAAAAGCTTGAAATATCACTCTGGATGTGGGATTTAGTGGTGACTAGAGGACACTGAGATTGGAGTTAAGAAGGCAACTGAAGAAGTTATCTCGGTTAGGACATTTTCGAATAGATCTGGAGAGAAAATGCTTTTCATTCATTCAATCATTATGCACTAGAGAGTGTTTAAGTTAATAGCCAAGGAGGCTGCCTGTGTCTGCACCCCAGCTACACTCTGACCACCTGGGTAACATTGGGCAAGTTATTTAACCTCCCTGCCCCTCATTTCTTCCACTGTTACATGAGGGAGTAAGAAAGTTACTGAGGTGAGGTTTTAATAAATTAATACACAGAAAGGGCTTAGAACAGGGTCTGGCATATCATGCTCACAAAGGGAAGACCAGCTAAGAAGGGAAGGTACCCTGCAATCAAGTGTGCCCTCAAAGGACAGGAACGGTGAAGAGAAGGAAGAACCAAAGGTGCCCAGGGGATTATTCCCCTAATGTTCAATCTCCTTCCATGAAGTCAAGTATGATGGGCCAGAAGACGGTGCCAAGCAGCTAAGGCAACTGCAGATGTGACTCATAAGGCAATTCAGAGAACTACTCATATGTAAAAATATGAAGTCTTCCTTATTATCCCAATCAAACTAAAAATAAAGTGTGCACTACACTTCACGTCGTTTGATGATCCTGGTAACTTCTGTAGATCCTCCTATTAAGGCTATTTATTATCTCATTTTAAAACATCATCACTTTACACCACAATTTGGAGTTAATATTATTTAAATGGCCATGAAATGTTAAGAGTCTAATTAGGTCTCATTATTTTTAGATGCATCCAACAATGCAAAAAATGACGATTGCACTCAGGGTATACTCATGTTTTAAGTTGGAATAATCATAATTAAGTTGTAAGGTTGGAATTAATATTGTAATCTCCTTATATTATTGAAGCAAAGTTTTACTGAGGGAAAAATCATTCTTGACTTAATTTCTTACCCTGAATGTTTCACCTTTTTAAGAGTGAAATAATTAATTCTTTGTTTAAAGTTCAACTTTGACCTTCCATATATTGAGTAGTGTTTTATATTGGGTCCCAGGGCTCCTTTTTCAATTAGTACTTTAGATATTAAATTTGAATCTTCCCATACTTATATCTTTGTAAACTCTGCAGGACCCTAGACTACATGTTTTATTCATCTTTGTAGTCTTAAAAGTGCTTGGCACAGATTTGCACCTTGGAAACAGCCAAATATTACTTGAATTAAGCTGCAATGACTGAAGAGATAAAAACCTGCCATGTCATCTAGAAGTGTTTCCCAGTTTATTGGTGTGCATAGTTTGATATGGATATCACTGATAGTGTTTCGTGTCATTGGGTTGACAAGTGAAAATCTAAAGTCTTTAAAGTTCAAGGATATATTAGGTAGTAAACATATAAACCAAATTTATTACGTCTTTCCATGGAAGCTACCTCTGGATATTTCACATCAAAATGACACAAATACTTTATGATACAATAGGAAAAAGCTCAAGCTACCTTAGTGCAAACCAGAGAAACTGAAGACAACACAGCTGTATGTGCATAAACAAGGAAAGCAAAAAGAGAATATACAGCAAATAATATCATATCACAAAAGTTCATTCCTTTAAGAATTTTACAAATGAAAACCAGACAACATTTAGGGTCCCTTTAAGGAAGCTTGAAGCAAAATGGGAAAAAGTGAGAGTTGGCCAATAGAAAGCACATTTTTCTTAAAACTCCTAGGAAGCTACATTGTGTAGACAATTCAAGTGTGTGGTAAAAAAGAAATCATTTAAGACCAGAAAACACTGATTGCAATAATTCACACACAAAAAATCAACTATGGAGAAAAATGTGATAATACAGGGAGAGAAAAATTCTATATAATGACTAATTCTTTTCTGTACCAACTATATATTCTCCCAATCAACATATTTTGAGTTTTCAGAGGAAAAATAATCATTTCTGGAAAATAATCTCATCTTAACTCTTTCTACCATTTATATACCAGTACAATTTAGAAGAGAAACAGGAAAGAGAAGATGCCAAAAAATTCTGCTTTAACATACAATCATGCAAAATTTTAGCATGTTTTATTGTTTTCTTTCCACAAATTGTAAAGCATAGGACTCTGGCTCATTTCCTTACTTAATCTATAGCCCAGAGCTTCTTCCCCCACCCCCATCTCCCCCACCCCTCAACCCCAATGAAGGTAAATACCCCCTGAAAAGCAAACTTCCCCTTTAGAAATCAAGCAAAGCAGAATGGACTATAAACAATTACCTCTTATTCTATTGTATCTTCTTTCTCTACTTTGAGAAATAATTGACATACATCACTGTGCAAGTTTAAGGTGCAACGCATGATGGTTTGATTTACATATACTGTGAAATGATTATTGCTACATTAGGTTAGGCTAGCATCCATCTTCTCATATAGGTACAATAAAAAGAAAGAAAAAATTCTCTTTGTAATGAGACGATTTATATCTTGAGTGTTCTATCCATCTTCCCAACTATAGGTATTACGTAAAAAGAGTAAGAAAGGGAGGGGCTATTTACCTGTGCAAAAGCTCTGATCTTGGTGGATCACTGATTCACCTGCCTCTTAGAGGAAAATGCTTTTAAAACCAAATCAAGAAAAGTAAGTGACTTGGTCAAACTTGAGTGGCAGTATTTTATTCCATTTTATCTCCCTTTCAACAGTCTAGACATCACTTACTAGAGTTTTAAAATGATAATGTCATCGTTGGAACTTTACTGCAATGGCAAACCATCAGGTAATTTCTAAGGAAAGGGAGGGTGTAGGATGAGGAGAGACAGAATAGAAAATACAACACAAAAGAAATCACTCCCTGGCAGGCAAAGAGTATTCCAGAAAATTTGTAAAGAGATAAAGAGCAATGATAATGTTTTCTTACACTTTTATCAGGTGCTACAATTTATGAAGCACTCTTGCATACAAGTGTTCCTTGAATGACCGCACAAGCACACTTCCAGTTGAGCAGGATTAAATCCTTTTGGGTGTGAGAAAACGGTCCCAGAGGGGGTAAAAGACCAGTGTCACTACCAGCAGAGTGCTCCAGGTTTTTTGATGTGTTTGAGTTTAATACTCCTGCCTTACACCACATTATTAAGCTATTAGAGTAGCAGAAAGTATTTTAGACATGGTGGGCAGATTAAACAATAGCATAAATGTGTAGGAGTTGGAGCTCTATGAGAAGAATCCTCAAATTCATGGCACTAACTCACTATGAGAACACTTTCCCCAGCCTGGCCATCTAGATTGTACATATTTCTCTTCACTGAGATTGTTTCACTGGTCTCTTGAAGGAAGGAAGGAAGGAAGGAAGGAAGGAAGGAAGGAAGGAAGGAAGGAAGGAAGGAAGGAAGGAAGGAAGGAAGGAAAGGAAAGGAAAGGAAAAGGAACTGTTCAAATCATAAACTTATGAACTGGTTCCCAAGCAAGAAAAACTAATAAATGAATGAGCTCATAATTTTCTCTCCTAGGATCATTCACAAGAACTTTTTGAGTAGGTTACAGAATTCCCTTTAGTCATCATTTATTGAGTACATACACGATGCTTGTTAAGAATTTGAACAAGAAACAGTCCCTCTCTCAAGCAAACTACTTGTTTTATAAAGATATAACTTTAACTTTTTATAATAAGAATATTATATCCAATATATTTTTTACTTCTGAAGAAAAACCCATTTTGGGAAAGGTCCATTAGCTAGTGAGAAATATTTTTTTAAAAAATTTCTGCCATTTGAGTCATCATGTCTCAAATGTCTGCATTTATCTGTTAATATTTTCTTCCAAAGTGTATGTGTCAGAGTGAGAGGGGAAACGAGGGGGGGGGCACAAGGAGCATGTGTGTAGGTGTGTGTGGGCACGTGTCCTTAGATTTAGCAATTACTAAAGAGATGACACCATAAGGCAAAAAGGTAGGATTGTTACCAGTGAGTTACAGTGCCTTACTAAATCAACTTTTAACTGGGTATCTGGTTCTCAGCTTGATTTACCACTGGCTTTTTGAAAATGAAAATGTTAGACTAAGCAGAAGCTGAGACTAATGTCGTAGTCTGCCAAAGACCTTGGACTTCCAGAGTCAAGCTAAAGGCAGTAAACAATGCCTTTTTGGGGAAATAACTTCACGCAGTGAATAAACCAAAAGGCAATTGTTTAATTGATAAATCCCAAATGAACAACAACATCTATTACAGTTTGTATCATTTGTGCCAAAAGAATTTACAAATAACCTAGCCTGGGGTCTAATATAATAAATACAACAAATCCAGAAATGTTTGTAATCATCCTGGGGAGTGCTGTTTGGCAATATGCTCTGGTGTGAATGAGCATAGACTTTGGAGTCAGGCAGATCTTGGTATCCTTCCTGGCCTTGCCCTGAATTTTGGGTAAATTACCTAACCTCCCTGACCTCAGTTTCTCCAGAAAAAAAAAAAATGGGGAAAATAAAGGTTAGCTCTTGGAGTCATAAGAATTAACTGATGTAACACACAACACTTTCTTGTAGTACATGACACATAGTAAGTGCTCATCAAACGTGAGTGTTCTCCACTCTTTCCTGGGATTTTTGAAGGACCACATTCAGTCTCAGTCCACCCTGAATTCCAAAGATAAGGAACTACCACCTTAGTTTCCTACGGCTGTTGAAACAAATTATCGTGCACTTAATGGTTTGAAACAGTACAACCTTATCTTACAATTCTGGAGTTCAGAAGTCTGAAATGGGTTTCATTGGGCTAAAATCAAGGTGTCTGCAAGATGCCCTTCTGCAGGCTCTAGGAAAGGATCTGTTTCCTTGACTTTTTGGGCTTCTAGAGGCTGCCTATGTACCTTGGTTCATAGGCTCCTCCTCCATCTTCAAAGTCAGCAGCCTACCATTTTCAAATCTTTGTCTCTGTCTCTGTCTCTGTCTCTCTGTCTCTCTGTCTCTCTCTCTCTCTCTCTCTCTCTCACACACACACACACACACACACACACACACACACACACACACTGACCTCTACTCCATCATCACATTTCCATCTGACTCCAACTCTCCCCTACCTCTTTCCCTTATAAGGACCCTGGTGATTACATTAGGCTCATCTGGTTAATCTAGGCTCATCTCCCTGTCTAAAAACCTTTATCTTCATCACATCTGTAAAATCCTTTTTGCCAGGGAAGGTAACTTACTCACTAGTTCCAGAAATTAGGACATAGATATCTTTGGGAGAGCTATTATTCTGCCTACCACAACTATTATAGCAGTGAAGTTTTGTTCATTTTATAGTTACTCTGGTACTTTTGACATTAAATTCAAGGTATTGAGCGTAAAAGATAAATGTCATGGGGATTAATAAATTTCTCCTGAGTTTAGATTTAAAATTCTTTAGCTTTTAGCACTTTGTCAGAAATTCTCCTCCACATAACCCAAGGTCTGTTTCAATGGTTATTAAATCTAACAAAAGAGAAAAGATTGAATTGAGTTGGGTCATGGGGAATCTCTGCAAATGCAGAATCTGTATGGTATTATTTGAATGTATTTTAAAAGTTACAAGGTACACAAATGAGAAAAAAAATGGAAGGATAGAAAGATGATAGACGACAGATAGATGGATAGACAGACAGACTGGTTCTCAATGGAGGAAATTTGTCCCCCAGTGGACATGTGACAACATCTGGAGACATTTTTTATTCTCATAACTTGAAAAGTCCTATAGGTGTCTAATGAGTGGGGCCAGGAATGCTGTGAAACATCTTATAATGCATAAGAAAGGTCCCACTACAAAGAGTTAGCCCAAAATGACAATAGTGCAGAGGCTGAAAATCCTGAATTAGATAGATCTTTGTAATTCAGCACTTAAAAAATTGTTTGGGAGGTGCCTGGGTAGCTCAGTCTGTTAAGCATCTGACTGTTGATTTCAGCTCAGGTCATGATCTCAGGGTCATAAGATCAAGCCTTGAGTTGGGCTCCACACTCAGTGGGGAGTTTGCTTCTCTCGCTCTCTCCCTCTCGCTCTGCCCCTCCCCCCCAAAATAAATTAATTAATTAAAATATTGTTTGGTACAAAGTAATCCTTAAATGAATGTTCATATACCTGAATGTAAACATTCAGAGATAATATTTGTGTTATGGTTAACCGAATACACTGTGGTATCAGATCATCTGGATTCAAATTCTGCTTCTGTTGGTTGTATAATGCTAAGAAATTACTTAACTCTTAATTTGCCTCAGTTTCCTCAACAGTTAAAAGGAAATATGAAGAGTGTCATGATAAGTAACAATTTATATAATCTATGTAATGAGTTCAGCACATTTCCTGGCCTACAGAACAGGCTTAATAGATGTCTGCTATTATTTTTTTCCCGAATCCCAGCCAGACCGGTTGTCAAATTGATGAATCATACAAGAGAATGGTTTAAAGATAAAGTATTTCCACTGTTATAAAAATCAGTCAAATTATTTATATTGTATAGAAGAATATAATTTTTTAGGTCGTTATACAGGGCAACATAGTATACTTGAAAGAACATGGGATATGGAGGCTGCTTGATCCTAAGTTTTGTTAGAGAAAAAGAGATTTTCTAGATTCTTTTCAAGCCCACTTAATGTTATTAAGAGATGGGCCTAACCAACTAGAACAAAACTTACGAATTCCATTTATAAATACAGTCACCAAAAATTATTGGTGCCAGGCTCGGGGCTGCAGGTCATGCTTCCACTCCCATTGTCTTCTTGATTTTATAGTAGGAATTGCCTCTTCCTCCCACTGAAACCTATTTGGTAGGGTATTCCTGAAACCAAGGGAGGGATTTCGCAGTCCTGGCTATTAAACACAGAAACACACAGTTCTATGTGTATCTGAAGTCCTTTCTACAGCCTTGAGGTTATGCATCTGAAGTCCCGGGGGGACAGTGGCAAGTTTGTGGGTTAAAGGTGAAAGCACACTGGTTTTTGTCCATTTCCTTTTGAGGCAATCATGTGGTGAAGGGGAAGCCCCTTTTAGCTCTCAGGAGACTTTCCCGGGCTTCTCCAGGGCAAGAAAAGGATGGATGATATCATAGATGATACCTATCAAAGACAAAGCAACCCTGTAGCCAGGACCACAGGAGCCAAGGGCAATGGAAGAGTCAGAGTCAGACATCAGAGGGTTTTTCTGATGACAATAAGGCAGGCAGGATGGAGCTACCTAGCTTTGATCTTGGAGAATCGAGTCATGTTTCCATCTGCCAAAAAGCACAGATACCACTGAGGAAAGTAATGGATGAGAGATATGGTCTAGAAACCAGTGGGCCAGAGGGCAATATGAGGACTGCCCTTGGCTCCAAAAGCCCCCAAATTTCCCTCTGACACAGGCCATGTGAGTCTCTTTTCTTTATACACCCAGATGGTATCTTGGACTGGATCAGGGCAAAGGGAAAAAGCAGAAGCCAGAAAGACTAAGATTTATCTAAAAGAGTTATCTAAAGAGACTCTATTATTGAATCAGGTAGACGTTATTGGATTGCACTAAATTATTGACTCGATGTGCAACCTAATATTGAGTTCCAAATACTCAATGGGATTAGAGCTTAAGGGATAAACTATTAAAAAAATAAGGAAGCTGCATCTTTCCTTGCACATCTGAGTGCAGTGTGCGCAAATATGTGGCCAGCAACTCAAGGGAAGGCATGTTTCTATTTTAGCTGACTTTATTGCTTTTATTACCCCAGGCACATTCTCAAAGCCTCCTCTGATTTTCTCCCACACTGAGCCTGGAAACCTTGCCACATGCTCATGCTGGATGCTCAGTCATTTTTCTCCTATCAGTAATGTTACCTTCTCCAAGAAGTCTTCATAAACCCTCCAAGGACTGACATGTTCCCTGACTCCCCCTTGTCCAATTTACAAGTTCCTTGTTTGCCATTCTCCAGCTTTTTACTTACCTTATTATTCCTAATACTTAATAAAAGTGCTCAAGTGTCTAATTTCTGCTTTTATTCTGAGTCAGTACTTCCAAGCCTAAACTGCAAGTTTGCAGAAGGCAAGTGTGATGCTTTTTTATTCACTGTCTCATGCAGCTCTGCAGGCCCATACATGTTTTTTAAATGGTCTTGGTTCGTAAAGTTAAATTAGTTTTATTATAGAACAATGTTTCTGCGAAATGGAGCATTTTCCATTTGTTATCCATTCGTTTCTGCAATAGGAGGATATCTCAAATATAGCACAATAAATCTTGAAGCTTCTTCACCCTTAACAGGTGACTTCTGCCCCAAGACTCAGTGGACTTATAATGGTTAGTGTACTTGCTATACTTATAACTTGTCTACTCTCTTCAACAAAGCCAATACAAGTTGGCTTTATTATTGTATTAAGATTTCATTGGTTATTAAAGAAGTATTTTTAGATCTGAGGCAATAACTTGGATTTCTCCCTCAGATTGCTCAGATTAGATCATGTGCCTAGTGTTTGGTAGTGATTGTTAAATGATCTGGCAACTTCAGGAATGTAGAACCTTGGTACATAGAGTTATTACTAAAATCAAGCAAGACAGGAGATGGAGGACACTAAGATTTATTGATGGCTTTTTATGTGTCAGAAACCTTCACTAATTATTGATATTTTGTCCAATTTTATCTTTACAACATTCATTCACTCATTCTTTGAAATCATTCATTATTGAGGACCTATAATGGGCTAGTATGTCAGGTGCTGAGAATACAGAAATGAACCAGACAGTTTGGGGGCCTTCCTTCATGAAACTTCCAATCTAGCTATTTGCTGATTGTAACATGAAAACAAGTCATCAAAAAGACAGAATCCGCTAATGGCTAAGTGGGGAATAAATTGAGAATGTGTAACAGAGGAATCTAACTTAGACTAGTAGCTTAGGGAAGGCTTTCCTGAGGAGATAAGAGATGACGCAGACCTGATGTATGCGTGGGATCACCCAGGTAAAATTGTTCAAAAGGACTTTATGCCAAGGGGACCATATGCAGGGAGACCTAGATATGAAAGAGACTAACACATTCTTTCGATACTACAATAAGCAGAGTATGCTGAAATAAGGAGTGTCAGGGAGAGAATGGTGGCTGAGGAGGCTAGCGAAGGGGCAGAGACCATGGAGGACTTTAGAGGCTGTGTTAAGGAGTGAGGATGGGCACTTTTATCCTGAGAGTAAAGAGAAAACCCTGGAGGATTTAATTAGAAGAGAATGGCATCCTTAGAGTTGGTGTTGTTACTGTTTAAGTCGGGCTAGTTACAGAAAGGAAAATAGACTGAGAGGAAGCAAGACAGAGTGTGTGTTAGGAGGTCCTCACTGCAACAAACCAGGGAGAAATGGTGGTGACTTGGACCAGGGTGGTGGAAAGGAAGACAAGTAGGTGAGTCGAGATAGATGTAAGAGGTAGAATTGACAGGAGTTTGGTGGCTTAATGAAATGGATGATGGAGGTAGAGGGGAGGGTCTAGGATGACTCTGGTGGCCTTCACAGAGACAGGACATACAGAGGAGGAGCAGGTTTGGAGAGGAGGTGATGAAGTCAATTGAGAAGTCCTGAGTGTAAGTTGTCCAAGAGACTCGCCTGGAAATCAAATGCATCTTTGACTCTGGATCTTGAGAAAATGGTCTGCCCTGGGGTCATCTATAGATTTGAGCATCAAGGGCACACAGATAATATTTGAATACAGGAAGACAGAGAGACGATCTCATCAGGGGAGTATATGTGAAATGAGGAAAGACAAGGACCTAAGACATGGGCCTAAGGGTGACCAACTTTTAAGGGACAAGTAGAGGAGGAATCGCCGGAAAAATTCATTATTCTGAGTTCTATCTTAGAGATGACAGAATGAAACTAAGTTAATCTAACTAATTTAGTTAATTAGCAGGAAAGTCAGAATTCAGACCCAAATCTTTCCACCTTCTGAATACTTCATGTTTATGATGCGAGAATGATTTGTGGAAGCATTTCTCTGAGTTAGGCCTCCTGTGAGGCGTTTTACATATGTTATTTTATTAATTTTCAGAGCAACGTACTTATAGACTCAGTATCGTTATTATTGCTCTCATAGACATGAGAGAACTGAGACGTGGACAGATTAACTAAGTTCCCCAAAGTTACACAGCTAGTGCCTAGCATGCATTTCCACCCATTTCTCTCTGTCTCTCTCTCTCTTTTTAAGATCTTTCATTTTTTAAGTGATCTCCACCAATATGAGGCTAGAACTTACAACTCCGAGATCAAGAGTTGCATGCTCCACTGACTTGAGCCAGCCAGGCACCCCTGTGCCCATTTCTTTCCTCTACCCAAGGCTATGCTTTTAACTATTATGATTGTACTAGTTAAGGCAGTGGTTCCCAAACTTGAACACTCATTAGAATTACCTTCTCAAAACACACATTGCTAGGGGCTCCTGGGTGGCTCAGTTGGTTAAGTGTCTGCCTTCGGCTCAGGTCCTGATCCCAATGTCCTGGAATTGAGCCCACACTGGGCTCCCTGCTCAGTGGGGAGTTGGCTTCTCCCTCTCCCACTCTCCCTGCTCATTCTCTCTCTCTCTCTCTTTCAAATAAATAAATAAAATCTTTAAATACACACACACACACACACACACACACACACAGATTGCTGGACGACACCCCTTGAGGTTTTGATTTTGGAGGTGGGTGGGGCCTGAGAATCTGCCCCATTTCTAACCAGTTCCAACAACCTGCCACAATAACGTGCTACCATCAGCGTTTTCATTTGTAAAGCAATCATCAGATATAAATTAGTTAACTTATACTAAATCATTAGCATTCAAATACAGCATATTAAAACATGTAACAAAATTTTATTGAAAGATACTTTTATTTACTGGCCCTATAATCTCTAAAACAGAATCTATTTCTAATTCCTTCCACGTACTTCAAGCAAGGTTGAATGTCTTCCTGGTATAAACTCTACCCAACAAGCCTTCACACTAGCACTATGTATCATGCATTATGTAGAGAGATGTATGTATATATACATATATCCTTATATATATATATTGAATTCAGTGAAGCCTCAGTTTGTCCTAACTTGACTGTAGACTTATCTTCTTAATTTAAAATAATAGTCTAGTTAGCAAAAGGTGTTCTCTCTCTGCTATCACTCCAGTTTTTCCACATCAGTGCTATTCAGACACCTTTTCACAACTGTTCTCTGACTTCCCTGTGACATATCCGATTGCCAACCTTTACCTTTCACAAATGGCCACATAACATTTGCACTATACTCTACAAGCATATTCACCATAATCTAATTTTTTTTTACCTCAGCAAAAAATCCTATAACCGCTTTCAGGTTTAGACTCTGTTTTCTGTCGCAGGGATGCATATGCTTAGAAGACTCAGTTTGATTACTGACTCAGATAGTGACTCAGTGACACACAGGTCATGGGAGGCAGAGGGCGGCATTAGCTCGTTTCATAAACCACTAAAAATCAGCACAATTAGTGTTATACCCTTGAACTGGAGTCCAAGTCCAGTTGAGAGCTGGGACATAGAGCCGGTAAAAACAGCCCGGCACTGCTCTGGCGTGACCCTCCGTGAGGCCGTGTCTACAACCCCAAATCCCCGTCTTTATTTGTCAATGTGTTGCACTTGAAAATAACAATAAATCAACAGAAAAACAAAGACCACAAGCCCCTTCTGGAACAAAATGCTGCAAATACAGTAGTAAAAAGTCCTGCCAGCCCCCGATGAGATGTGACTTTCTGAGGAAAGCGGATAATTTTTACTTGATGGTGAATCGTTAAAAGTGAGCCAGATGATTAAACTTAATGGAACAGCCGCATTAAACTGAAATTAGTCAAAACATGCCTCGGGCAGCCTACAACCTTTTATTTGTTGTTGTTTTACTTCTGCCTTTTACAGTGGCCATGATGAATGACATCACAAAAGAAAAAATCCAATTAAAATCTAAGTGCTCAATAAACCCCTAATGTCTGGTTGCCACCGCCACTTTCTCTAGCACTGATGTCTTATGTTTCCTCTTTTCCCCAAGAAGAGAGAAAAGAACTGGCCCCAGGGGAGTTCAGCGGAAGGAGAAAGAACACACCAAGGCTTCTGGAGGTTTCTGCTCTCTGCACTCTCTCAGAAACAGGCACTGCACTTTGAGGGGGATGAGGTTAAATTGTTTTATTATCAGACAACGCCTGTGTAAAGAGATGCATTTTCCCACTAGTTTTCAAATATTGATAAATCAGAGTTGGGATCTGGAGAGCAATCCTGTTCACACTCTTAGTCGGTGTCTCCACTGCCCTTTCATAGCGTCTCGGGTGTTTGTTCTATAAGTCACCGAAATGGTCTCTCTTGACAGCTAAAAATAAGTTTCTGATTACTTTTACCTGAATAAATCTTGTGACCAGATGTGGTATTCACCTACTAAGTGTGCAACAATTACATATTGAGGGTGATGAAAGAACCAGCAAGGGAAGTCTACAATCTAGTGGAAGGCAGAGTATCATACATCACATGGAAAGACAGCAACTGCCACCCAGTAGAAGAATACTAGCTTTCGATGACAGATTTTGCCTTGGAGATGCCATGTGTTTGTAAAATTGGGTTTTCAAAGTCCTTACAACAAAGTTCTCAAAGTCAAAATAAGAGTCAAAACATGCTTATTAGGAGAGAGGAGCTAACAGGAATGGTATCTTAAAATGTGCTTTTACGGCATGTTTACAGAGGAGTTAATATAGAATATGTACAGTCTCTAATTAGATCTTCCCGAAAGCCTTGTCCTGTGGTTCAGTATCCTCATTTCATTGATAAGGATCTTGGCTCAGGGAGGTTAACTGACTCTGCTATGATCTTACACGTGGTGAGTGAGAGAGAATGAACACAGCTCCTATTTGGGACTCTGGTGCGGTGCCCCCCACACTGCCAGGTTTGCTGACCAGGGCTGCCCGGAAGCCAGAGCCAATGGGCAGTGATGTTGGTTTCATTAGTCATGAGTTAATGAAATAGCTTTTTAAGAGCTCTCTTCAGTCATTAGAATTTGACGATGGAGAGTTAAACTTTCCCCAGTGGCTCTTTCTGTGTAATCACGGTTTCAACATTTCCTTAGCATATCACATTACACAAATCATGGAGTCCTCTTTTGTTTTACATTTCTTATGGCGTTTGTCTCACTTCTAAGCAATTCCCTCCCCATTCCCATTTATCTTCCATTATTTCTGCCAAATTGCTTTCAAGGCTACTAATTGTATGAATAACATTCTCTTCTTCAAACTCTGCTATTAACTAGCACTAGCTGTGTGGCTTTGGACACAGTTTCCCAATCTCTATAAAAACAGGGAGGTTGCACCAAAGAATCTATAGGGCCTCTTCTTGTGCTCAAGTTCTAGTCTTCTGACTTTCACAAAAGGTGTATGATTTTGAAAACCCTACATAAACTGGAGCCTTTGTTTTCTTGACTCTACGATGATGGATTCAGTTAGCTCATGGTCCCCAAAGTGTGTTTCTTGGAAAACTGTCCTCGGGACTGCCAACATCCAAAAAGGATTCTTCACCCAGGAATGTTCAGGAAAGCTAGATTAAATAAAATCAAGTACGGTTTTGAACTGTGGGCATTCACAGCCTTTAATATGTTAATGTACACTGGGTGAACTGGGTGACGCCCAAGAAAAGAAGTTGAAGTATTTCCCAAACTTATGGCAGCACAGAACCCCTTTTCCTTTTTTTTTTTTAAGATTTTATTTATTTATTTGAGAGAGAGAGAATGAGAGATAGAGAGCACTAGAGGGAAGAGGGTCAGAGGGAGAAGCAGACTCCCTGCCGAGCAGGGAGCCCGATGTGGGACTCGATCCAGGGACTCCAGGATCATGACCTGAGCCAAAGGCAGTCGCCTAACCAACTGAGCCACCCAGGCACCCAATAACTAGGATTTTAAAATAGTTCTCAATTTTCACTTCTACAAATTTGTAAAGAGGGTTAGCTTATCTGAAGACCTAAGAAAATTCCTTCTAAACTTTTTCTAATGGGAAAAGGGAACCAAAGACACAACAGGAACTCAACACTCTAGAAATCATTGCTGAGACAGGCAACGTGGGCAAGTCACCAAGTTAGAATCATTATCTTCCATTTTAATGGTATATTAGCATTCACTTCAACCCTTAACCCAGACGCCTTTCACTGACAGTCTTATCAGAGCCTCTGCTGGATTACCTTCAGGAGCAGGGCACCCACTACTCCATAATGCAGACTATTCCATTTTAGTCTGGCTCCACTTTTTAGAAGATCCTCACCTATATTAAATGAAATTCTGAGTAGTAAATATTCTTGTTCTAAGTGACCTTGTAAATTGCCTAGTCAAGGGATTTTCAAGGCACTGTTCATGACAACACTTATGATGTTTCTCAGATGCTTTGAGCTGAATTTCATAAGTAATTAAATAAATATCACATCTTCCCAGAAAAGTGATTATAAACTCCATCATATAAGACTCAAGGAGACTGGGAGACTGGGTGGTTCCCTAAATTCACCAAAATAGGAATATATAGAGGTAGAATGTACTCAGGTCTCTGTTTCAAAAACCAAACTCCTTTTCTCAATAGCATATCGCTTCTCTTGCATGTCCAGATACATAAAAGTGAGGAGGAGAGTGTATTTGTAAAATCTGAGTACTGTCAGGAAAATAGTGAAAATAGTTTCATTCTAACCAGGCTAATATGTCTTTGGGCATCTTGCTATTACTCTGGCCTTTAGAATTCCCTTCTCCAAAAGAAGGATTATTACATTTTCTATAAGCTCTGTTCCAATATTGGAAATTTCTATGATTGTAAGGAAACATATTCATTAATAAATGGTATTACTATTGAGGATTTAAGTAAACAGTGAGAAAAACAAAACAAAACCCAAACCTGCATCCCTCAGAAAGGACTGAATGAAAGTTGACATAGCAAGCATCATAAAGACAAACAGTTTAGAATCACATGCTTGACTTTTACTTTCTTTAATTTTTTTGTTTTTCTACACTAGTTACATTCAGACCAGGATAGAGGAGATGGATCACTTAAATATATCCTTTCAGGAGATGGAGCAGGAGATCTCTTCATTATCAATGAAAACACAGGGGATATCCAAGCCACCAAGAGGCTGGACAGGGAAGAAAAACCTGTTTACATCCTTCGAGCTCAAGCTGTAAACAGAAGGACAGGGAGGCCTGTGGAGCCCGAATCCGAATTCATCATCAAGATCCATGACATCAATGACAACGAACCAATATTTACCAAGGATGTTTACACAGCCACTGTTCCTGAAATGTCTGATGTTGGTGAGTGAGATGCAATTTCAACCATACAATGTTTCTCCTCTAGTACATCAACTGAATAAAGGATCCTATGAGTGAAATTTACTGAGTTGAGTGAATGTAGATGTTAAATCCCAAAACTATGCTATTTCAAACACTCCCTTTATGGCCTATTTTGTAAGTGCACCTGCATTTCCTAATATTACTCTAGTCTCATTTTATCATTATCTTTAAGAAAACAGCATTTCCTCTAATGATGAAGGGATGAAAAATGGCAGGCAAGAACAGGAGGAAGAAAGAGACATCACCTCATCTACTTTCTGCTCCCCAGGTGCCCACTCTGTTCCTCAGGCTGAGAGATAGTGGCCCTCTCCACCTCTCTCAGCACATATTGGTACTGGGCCTGAGGTGAGGATTTCCCCAGTGTAAAACAAAAGCCTGAATCTGCAATCCAGGCTGAAGAGTAATGACATTTGCTTTAATTAACTATGTTTTTGGGAAAGAGACTCAAAGAAAACTTAAAAAAAAATCCATAAACAATGTGCAGATGATAATGTCTAGGGGATATATGCTTTACTAAGTGATGGAAATTAAAAGATTCTCATGACATTAATATGGTAAATTAATATTTTGTGCACAACTCTACTACCAATTAATTCTAAAGTTAATAAGTATGGCTTTAATTTATTTAAGTTGGGAGAAGGTTAACAGAATTCAAATTTTAAAAAAATGCTACTGACATCACTCTTAGCCACATTAAAATACTTCATGGGAGACAGTGACAAATTTTAAGCTACTTGTATAAAGGGTTATTTTCATTTTCATTCAGTGTCAACTTCAGAAGGGCTAAGATACATAATAATAACTTTTCCATAATCCTGTGAGTCAGATATCAGAGGCATTTTAGGTCACAGTATCAAGACTTGGAAAAACCTAATCCATGGAAATGATTGTAAACTCTCTAAATCTTTCTCATCAAGAAGTTGCTCATCTCATTACTTAAAGCCACTCTGTTTTGTTAGAAAAACCACAAACCATCAGCAAAGCAAAAGAGAGGGATTAGAATTCTTTTAAAAGGAAGATTTGTTAGGAAAAAAGTATTTTTCCTCGATGGGGTAAAAGGCAGGAAGAATTAACAAAGCACCTCTCATCGTCAGCACCACCCAGTAAAACAGTTTCCAGAAAACAAAACTTGATGTGCAAGGTGTCACTGCACAAGTATAGGGGGTGCCATTCACCTTCGAAGCCATTATAGAATTAATATGTATTACAAATATTTGGGGGGTAGCTAGAAGTAACATATCTTGAGGAAGGGAAGGCTTTCTCATTTGCACACAGGCACAGTTATGTTCATATTAACCATTATCATAAATTAGCATATCATTATGATGATATAAAAAAGCACCTTAAAGAAATTACATCATGATTGTGGGACAGCAGCAGGGTAGTATAAATGGGCTTTGGTGTCAGACAGACCTGAGTTTGAAATGCTACTAATAAGCAGTAACTTGATGTCTCTGATCCTTCAGTTCCATATCTACAAAAATAATAAAGTCAACTCCTAAGGATTATTGTAAGGATGAAATGAGAAAACAAGTGCAGAGCCCCCGGGATAATATCTGGCAAGTAACAGGTGCCCAAACATCCAGATAATCATATTCTAAAAGCATTCAAATTTTATATTGATGTCAAATAAGAATGTGGGTGTTTGTTGACTTCTACTATTAGCTCTCGGTCTAAAATTATATAATGTTCTCATTCCCCCCACCTTCCTTCCCACATTACAAGGATGGGAGCTCTATCTCATGTGTCAACATACTACATCCAGAGCACCGAACCCTAACACAGTTCAATATATTTGTTCAAAAAACGGGATTGGTCAGATATTACAAAAGCAATATAAAACTTCTAATATTCCCTGAATGTAACTTCCCTGTCCTTTCCATGGACTGGAGACCTCTAACAGTATGCTTACCATTTATCTGATATGAATATCAAAAGTCAGCCATGAGATGATCTTCATCAGAGGGTCTTACCCTTTTTGGAAATCACAGATCCCTTTGAGAATCAGATAAAAATCTATGGATAGTCTCTTCAATGAAATAGACATGTAAGCATAAATACAAAAATCTGTGTGGAATTTCATGGGGGTTAGGAATACTTTGAAGGTTATTAGGCGACTGCGGTCCTTAAAACAAGAATGCTGATCTAAAATATCACAGCCTTCTTTGTGCATTTAATTATAATAATTTTTTTTGGAATTACAGGCTCCAGATGTGAATACTCTGGTGTTTTAATTAATTATTTAACCCAACACTACCTCTTTCAAGGTTCAGGGCTTTCAACCTCTTAGAATTATTAGGTAGATTTATTATTTAGGGTGCTTTTATTTGCAAGTAACAGAAAACCTAACTCAAACTAGTTTAAACAGATAAAAGCATTTATTGACTTAAGTTAGACTTAAGTCAAAAGTTAAGTGGGCTTTGGACATGGTTTGATTTGGGTTCAATTATTTCTCTGAAATTTTCTGTCCTATTCAGCTTTGTCCTCAGGCTGGCATCTCTGAGGTCACAAAGCAGCTGCTGCATTGACAGGCCCTTGATAAGCACGTTACAGTCCAGGAGAGAGAGCACCTATGACACAGAATTCCCAACAAAATCACAAGCGGCTTCCTGATTGGAGAACCCCAAAACTAATCCCCATAAACAAAGTAATGCAAGATGCTGACTGACAGGTCTGGATAACTTCCAAGGACGACCATACCAAGAATCCAATCAAATCCCAACCTTTGGAGATTGATTGGAATTGGTTCCACCCAAGGTCATGACCATCCCCATGCTTCTCTTTAACCTAACCCTTACAACATTTAGAATGTTGATCACACTCCTTCAGAGTGAGAAATCCAAGGCTATTTAACCTAGTACTATCCTGAAGTTCTCCACTCCCTTGCCATGATAGTTCTGTACAAAAGTAAGATCATGCTTTCTCTTTGTGTGTGTGGATCAAGGATCCATATGGACCCTTAATTTATTTTCAATTCATGTTTCTGTCATTACAGGCACATTTGTTGTCCAAGTTACTGCAACTGATGCTGATGATCCAACTTATGGGAACAGTGCTAAAGTTGTGTATAGTATCCTACAGGGGCAGCCCTATTTTTCAGTTGAATCAGAAACAGGTTAGAATTCCTTTTTGATCTTCTTTTTACAATCTGTAATTTTAATTGACATGTTCAGCTGAGCTGGCATATTTTTTTATAAAAACAATCAGTGTAATTGAATTTTCTTAGATTCATCTGCCAAGTGCCAGCAATATACTTGTAAACATGAAATCCACACCATTTCAATCAAGAAATCTGACAATGGATGTTTCATCCATTGTGTTTATATAGGGTAGATTCAGAAAAACTTCTACAATGTTATTTTTTCTTCCAGTTTGGAGTAAAGTTAAAGACCAGTCCCTTCTGAAAGCCATTAGGGCTATTTACAAATATTCCAATTCTTCTTTTTCTAGTTATTTGGTATCTCTTTGCACTGCTCTGAAGATAGAGGTAGCCAGGAGATTTGTCTGGGCCAATAAATGTGGCTGTGATCCAGGTCACTTCCACGCAGAACTTTTAGACTTGGTGCACAATCCACATTCCTCTCCTCCCGCCACAGAGATCACAGATGGAAACCAATGTTGACACTGGTCTCCAGCCTGCATGTCTGTTATCCTGAGCAGAGCTTCTTGCTGGCCTACTCAGAGCATGAAAAAAAATTAATGTTAGCTGTGTTAAGCAAGTAAGATTTTGCCTTGTTTGTTATGACATTGTCTAGCCCATCATAACTGAGACCATCCCAATCAACAAAGTGGATTCCTTAATGGAATCCTTGTTTTAACATCTCATTTTTCTGCGTTTTCTCCATAGAGTAGCATATTATCTTATGACGAATTATTTCTTAGGAAATATCGTCTGTGCTGTACATTAAATTCTACACATATTTTTGCTATCATGATAGGAGTTGAGTTTCTTTTGTACATTTTTCAAGCATCCATTATTGTTAGTAGAAATCAAAACCTTTCTAGATTACTAGATCCAGTTGGAAATTGATGTGTTAAGAGGTGCAACGAACTTGGCAAGAATCCCAAGGAGAAAGAAAATGCTGAGTTGAAAAACAATAAGGATGAAAAATTAGAAATATCTAACGTAAAGAACAAAAGGCTAAGGGGATCTCCTATATTTAAATGGAGAAGTACTGTGATTGGAGAACAGGATGCAGCTGCAATTTCACTGAAGCCAGGACTCTAGGAATAAAACTGACCTGTTGTCTGAGGTATTCGTGTTAAAAATTAAAAAAAAAAAAGATATTTTCAGCTTCGTTAGTTGTTAAGCATTGGAATGTGCTACCAAAGAAGGTTATAAAGTCTTTAAAGCTTTCAAAGCCTTCAAAGCCTATAAAGATTTTTGAAAGAATGTTGTTAATTTAAGCATAAAGCCTACATAGAGATTAGGCAAACTTTTAGTTCTTTCAACTACTTATTTTATAACTACCTGACAATAGAGATAAATTTAACCTAACATAAGAATATTGGTCACTGCTGGGGCCAGTTGAACTCATGCTCACATCAGCTTTAGGAAAACTTCAATTTTCTAGGATCATACAGATGATAATTATGGGAGAACTGATGCTGTGTTTTCTTAAGACCATAGTTTTGTGGTTTAGAAAATGCTCCGAACATTCACTATGATAGGTATATTTGATGAGCAATTAGCCGATTCAGTAAAGTGAAACTCAAGAGTCAGTTCAAGGAAATGGCTTAACAATTTACTCATAGTACACTTAAATGTCTTTTATCAAGCAGCTAAAGTAGGATAACACTGTACCACATGTCAAGTTATATTTTGCTATGTAATCTTATAACACATGATATTTATACTACCTACAATCTATACTATTGCAGTATTGGCTTGTTCTTACTCTCCTTTTATGATAGGTGTCTGTTTGTTTGTTTTAATGGATCTATCTCCCCTTTGTCGTTTTAATTTCCTTCAGCATAAGGGCTACCTACAATCATCTTTAAGTCACCCATGACATCTGTATAGTGTTTTGCATATTGTGGATAACAATCCATGTTTGTATAAATAAATGATTTGATAAAGTATTTTTAATACATCCCTTTTCACTTCTGAATTTCACATCCATAGGTATCATCAAGACAGCTTTGCTCAACATGGATCGAGAAAACAGAGAGCAGTACCAAGTGGTGATTCAAGCCAAGGATATGGGTGGCCAGATGGGGGGATTATCTGGGACCACCACAGTGAACATTACGCTGACTGATGTCAACGACAACCCTCCCCGGTTTCCCCAGAGTAGGAACATTTGATTGAATGAATTTCTTCTGTGCACTTCTGTAAAACTCTAACTTTAAGAATGATGTTTATTTTCCATTATTATTAATCATCAATATTAGTAACCTCAGTAAGAACCATACTTTTATTAGCTGAGCAATTTCTGATATGGTTATTGTTGTAAAGCTAACACCATTGTTTTACTTTTCTTTATTAAAAAGACTACCACAGGCATAAATTTGCTTGTGCAGAACATATGTACACAAGCATGCTGCTATTTGTTAAAAAAAAAAACTGACTTTATGTTTTGTGAATTTAATCAGTCATGTAATCTCTTTTAAATCCTCACAAAGCTTTATAAGGGGAGGATTTATCATTTTACTGTCCCTAAAAATACAATCGGGGAAATAACCATGTACTTAATCCATTTATAATCATAAATAGTTTTCTATATTATGGTTAATTGAGATACGGAGAGTCTTCTCTATAATCATTAACTCTCATGACTAGATAGGAAAAAAAGAAGGAAAAACAACATTTTTAAATGCCCACTTTGTGGGCGCCTGGGTAGCTCAGTTGGTTAAGCGACTGCCTTCAGCTCAGGTCATGATCCTGGAGTCCCCGGATCGAGTCCCACATCGGGCTCCCTGCTCAGCAGGGAGTCTGCCTCTCCCTCTGACCTTCTTCCCTCTCATGCTCTCTCTCTACCATTCTCTCTCTCTCTCAATAAATAAATAAAAATCTTTAAAAAATAATAAAAAAATAAATGCCCACTTTGTATCAAGCAGTACACTAGAGCCCTTCACATAGAGCACCTCAAGTGGGTACTGGTTTTAATGTAGTTTTTCTTCCAGGAACAAAATTCATTTCTGACCATGATCTAAGTAAACTACCTGAATCCTGTCTTCCAGGAGAAAATAGCTGCCCACTATTAAAAAGAAAGCCCACTTACCCAATCATGGCATTTCTTTAAAGTTGGTCAGCTAATAGGGGCTTCTTTTATAATGGAGATACACATGGATCAACAGGAAATCATTAAATTATTTTTTAGTTTTTTCAAGTATTTAATCACAGCTAAATGCAAAAAAACAGAGCATCAAACTAATTTCTGATTTAATGGGTAGAAGAAAAGTTTTATAGGCCCTAAAACTTTCCCCCACAGAGGCCTGAAATGACAATATCAGAATCAGCAATACTGTGCCCCAAAACCTCCTTTTCAATAGGGGAATGCCCCGGGGAAGGATAACAAAAGGATTCACCAGCACCTGGAATACCACAGGGACGTTACCTCACTTTGCTCTCTCCTTGGATGACCTGTGATCATTACTGAATAATGTACTAAAGCACAGGAGGGGAGAAAAACTCTAGAGGAAAACCTTGGCTTGTGTTATCATTTTGCCAAGGATGAGCCCAACATTTACTGAATGGATGAAAAAAGTGTACATCTATGAAATACAGGTTTTATTTATATTTTTTTAATGTTTTATTTATTTATTCATGAGAGTCAGAGAGAGAGAGAGAGACAGAGGCAGAGGGAGAAGCAGGCTCCCCGCCTAGCAGGGAGCCCGATGCGGGACTCGATCCCAGGGCCCTGGGATCAGGACCTGAGCCGAAGGCAGACGCTTAACCATCTGAGCCACCCAGGCGCCCTGAAATACAGGTTTTAATTCAGCCATACAGATATAAGAATAGGAGAAACCTATGCATAGAAAAAATACTGTCATGAAATTTAAAAGAAAAGATTAGTCGAAGAAACAATTAGGTGCTTTCTCTCTCAATGCATCTAATGTGTATCCCTAACTACAGCCAGACCAGCTCCCTGGGTGAGTGAGTGTCTGCTTGGGTACATCCTCCAGATCGCTGTCATTTATTTTCACCTTCAGTTGTTATAAGCAATGACACAAAGAACCCTTTTAAGAACTACCTCATAATTGGCTTGAAGTCACAAGTCAGGTTAAATTCTTTCCCATTCTTTCTGCTAAGATTATTCAACGGGGGCTTCGAAACCTTGTGCACCACCCCCACCCTGAGCAGCTTTGTCTTTCTTGCCATCATACCCATGAACCTGGAGGCCTATTTACAGGACAAGAAAAGTGTTCTCCATCTGCAAAGAGACAGGTCATGACAGAAGAAATATTCTTAACAACCATGAAAGTAAGGATGTAAGGAGGATTGAGCACCATTAATTATCGTGAGGAAAGTACAATCTGCCTGCATCCGTAGTAATGTCTGAAAGAACTGTTAGAAAATAGGTTTTGTCTTTATTATGATAGAGCATCCTTCATCTGTGCTTAACTTATATCTGTCTGGTGATTAATAGGTACATACCAGTTTAAGACCCCCGAATCTTCTCCGCCTGGTACACCAATTGGCAGGATCAAAGCCAGCGACGCTGACACGGGAGAAAATGCTGAAATTGAGTACAGCATTACAGAGGGAGAGGGGCTGGACATGTTTGATGTTGTCACCGACCAGGAAACCCAGGAAGGGGTCATTACTGTCAAAAAGGTAATGCCATTTGTTAGCTACCATGCAAATGAGACATTCACTTTTCTCCAGTCCCCGAGTAGCCAGGGTAATTATGTCTCACATGAACGTTCCCCTGGATTATTTTACTAATTTTTTTTTAAACACCAAATCTAATGGTTGGCTTTTAGAAGTCCTCGATAATCTGATGCATTCATTAACTTCATACTTTTAATAAATTCTTATTAAGAACCTCCTAATAAGTAAATAAATGACAAAAATAAATAATATACATTAAAGTACATAAAATAAATATTGTCAATGAATACTAAACAAACAGTGCCAGACACTATTCTAGATGCAGGAGGTGCAATAGTACATTCAACAGAATGGTCTCTGCTTCCACAGAACTGCCAATCTAAGGCAGAAGAGACAAGGAAGCAAATAAGCAAACAAACAAGTGTATAGTTATAAATTCTGATACACGCTTTGAAGGAAGAGAGTAACACAAGCAGTGATAAAGATGGCCTGAATTAGAGAGAGAGAGAAAGAGGGTATAAAAAGACCACAGAAATAAATTAACACAAATTTCCTATGAGCTCTTTAGCTACTCTTTGGAACACGATAATAATTTTTTTATATTTCTGAATTCCAATTTTTGCCCTATATACTCACTATTTACCCCCCAAAATTGTCTAGGACCACAGGGCAGTACACAGAAGTGTGGAAAAATTTAAAACCAATGAACCGTGTGCTTCAAAGCTAACAACACATTAATTTTGATTACCTTTTTTAATGATTGCACTTTCATCACATACAGTGTAATATTTTCTCTCTCCTTTAGCACACTGTTATATTCGCTGGTAAATATAAGTATAGGTGGATGTAAATAACGAGAACATTCTTTCCTCTTAAGCTTTGGATTACATGTCTTCATACCTGGAAACACAATAAAACATGTTTAAGCGACACTGAGACCAATTAGGAAGCCCATTAGTGTGCATTAACCTTTTTAATTTTCTTAGTGCATTATCAGATTCAAACTGAAATTTTGCCTAGCCAACTAAATCACATTCACTAATATCTTGATTAATTGTGTTTCTAGTGAGCCTTGTGATATCATCATCTAAAACTAAAAGTCAGCAATAAGCATTTGGGTTCACTATGTCTCAAGAAGTAGAGATACTTTTCCTAAAGACCTCTGATAGCAATGATCATTACTTTCATTGGCAAATAATTAGCCCAATGCCCTTATCAGGATATCACTTGGAATATTTTATCAACTCATGCACGTGCACAAAAAAAAAACACAAAAAACCCCACAAAACCATATTAAATCTATTTTATCTGAATGAGGAAAAGGGAGTCATGATGCAAACATGTGGTTCTCAATTCTGGTTGCACATCAGCATCACTGGGGGAGGCATTTAAACATATAGATTCCCACCCCTACCACAGATATTTTGGTTTAATGATCCAGGGTGGGGGCCAGATACTGGCAAATTTTAAAACACTCATTAAGTGTTCAAGTACAGCCAGATGTGACAACATCCGACACAGAATAATCTACTGCGTATTTGCCAACTTGCCCCTGACAGGGCTCCCTCTAGTCAAATACAAGAATTTTTTTTAAAGCAGGTCTTACAAGACTCCTGCTTCCAGGTTCCCTTCCCTGTCCATTATACCTTGCACCCTTGCACCC
The DNA here is from genome assembly GCF_003265705.2 of Callorhinus ursinus. Classification (NCBI taxonomy): domain Eukaryota; kingdom Metazoa; phylum Chordata; class Mammalia; order Carnivora; family Otariidae; genus Callorhinus; species Callorhinus ursinus. Next base: position 68,552,211 of record NW_027397065.1, on the reverse strand, counting down.
ACTTGCAAGGCAACAGCATTACAGATATACACATATAACAGTGTGCTAAAGGAGAGAGAAAATATTACACCGTACATGATGAAAATGCAATCATTAAAAAAATAACCAAAATTAATTATTAGCTTTGAAGCACACGGTTTATTGGTTTTAAATTTTTCCACACTTCTGTGTACTGCCCTGTGGTTTCAGCCCACACTTTTCATCAGGACAGTGTAGCATCTGAACTCCCATGCCTTTGCCCAATTTCACACTGTGTGGTGATGTTCCTAAGCAATACGGTCATATTCATTTACCCTAGATTTGCACTAAAAATAGCTCATGTCTTTCTGTGTGTCTTGGTTGCTTCCAATATGTCCCTTCCCCCTGCCCTCCCCAAGCTCTTGGACTTTGAAAAGAAGAAAGTGTACACCCTCAAGGTGGAAGCCTCCAATCCTCATGTTGAACCCCGCTTTCTCTACCTGGGTCCATTCAAAGATGCAGCTACAGTCAGAATTATGGTGGAAGATGTGGATGAGCCCCCTGTCTTCAGCAAACTGGCCTACATCCTACAGATAAGAGAAGATGCTCAGATAAACACGACAATAGGCTCAGTCACAGCCCAAGATCCAGATGCTGCCAGGAATCCTGTCAAGTAAGCACACTCCTGTGACCTGTCTCTTTCAGAAGCTTTAGACAATTGCTATTCAAGTATCACCTACAAGTTAGAAAATTAATCCTTTTTTCCAATGAGACACTTGTGTCTTCCTGAAAAAATACTCTACACAGCATCTTTACTCTCCTTGCTCAACATAAACATTATTTTAGCAACAGTGCAAATCTAAAAAACACAAAATTGGGGGGGGGGACACACAAAATGATCTATAGGAGTTGACTACTTACATGAAAATAGTATAAGGAAATAACAACAGAATGGCCTGGAATTTTTCTTTAAGGTCTTAGATTTGTCAAAGAGTGGCATGGAGAGAACTCTGTGACTTTTAATAAACAAGACACTGGGCTGAGTCTGTTTCTCAAGTGTGTAAGAACCTATCATATAACACTTAGAAGCAGAATTATGCTCCATTTGGATGCATAATGTTTTTCTTTTTCAGACATGGATAAAAATAAGAGTCATTTCATGATATATGTCTGAGAAATCCTGGGGAAATTAATAGAGCTGAATTCTAATTTATACTATGTAAGCAAGCTCTATTTTCCCTATACATTCCATATACCTTAGCTGTAAATCACGCTGTAAGAAAGTCTCATTGCTCTTTGAAACCACAGATGCTTTAGTATTCTAGAATTTTATCATGAGAGCACTGGAGTCAACAACTTCCAGCCTTGAGTCAGTAGCTTAGTTGACTAGATGAGAAAACTGCTAAATCAGAATATCATTCTATCAATTAGCCCCCATAAAAAAAAAAAAAGTAAGCAGACTGACAAGCTAGAGGACCTCTTGCCAGTGAGCCCACAGATAAATTCTGATCAGGGCACCTGCCATATGCCAGGTATGTTCTAGGCTTTAGAGATACAATAGAGAATAATATCAAGTCCTGATCTCATGAAGCTTACATTCTAATTGGGGCAGACAGAAATAGGCAAACAACAAATATGCAGTATTTCAGGTAAAATATAGTGTAAGCAGTAAAATAAGACAGAGTATGGAAACAGAGGGTATCTAGGGTACCATTTTACATAGGGTAGTCAGGTCTGCCCTTGGTAAGAAATCATTTGAGTAAAGATTTGATTGAAATGAAGGGATGTACTATGTTGATATCTGGGAGAAGAACATTCCAAGGAGAGGGAAAAATGAGGGTAAGGACTGATACAAGAGCTTGCTTGGCATGAAGAAGGAGTAGCAAGGAGGTTTATGAGCTAGAAGAGAGCGAGCAAGGTGGAGAGTAGTTTGTAAAGCAGGAGGCAACAGGGAGGTATGGTAAGTGATGAGTGTGGCAGGTCCTACAGGGCATTTGCAGGCCTTGGTAAAAACTGGATTCTATTCTGACTGAGGTAGGAAGCCACTGCAAAGTTTTGAATAGGAGTATTAACCTAATCTAAAACTACTGTTTAAGAGGATCACACTGGTGGCCCCATGAAGAATATTATTGCAGATGAAAGAGTCTGAGAGGTTCTAAGGCAATCATTTTCTAACTTTTCAGCCATGAGCTCTTGTTCAAATGAAACCTTATGGCAAGTCCCACATCTAAAACACAAAAATGCCTGGCTTACTCTCAGGGAATAGTTTTAAATCAACCAGAAAATAGACTCTTGTTGTTTTATCATTCTACAAGAATATCTGCAGACTCTGTGAACTGGACTATGGTCAACCCAAAGTAGACACATGTAAGCTCCACAGATCAACTGCCCTTCCATATACATTTAATATTATTAATAAGGAAAATGAACGACAGCCTTTGTTTGTACAACACAAATAATTTTAAGTACTTTCACAACCGATTCTCTCACTCGGAGTTTGTCCTAAGTGTGTAAGGAAATCTTAGCAAGTCAATGATAAGACCAATTTAAAAGGGTTAATGCTGTAAGTTCATATAAATATGAGCTTTGTTACCTCTTTGATCAGTCAACATGCGTTTAATTGAAAGAGATAATGTATCCTGGGAATTTAGGCTGCATTTTTATGTCTATTTTACTTTTTATAATGAATACCATTTTAACCCACTGCATTATTTTATGTTTTATTAAAGGAAGTAGTTAGCTTGTCAGACTGGGTTGGCTGTCAGCTAATTTTGAATTTTTTTATACCAGCCTTTTCTTGGTACATATGGATTTCATATATAGATATAGACTGAAGGGTAAAAATACAAATAAGGATATATTGTTATATAAATGTATATTCCAGGGAGTCCTTTTATAGGACAAAAGTGATTCTCATATTGGGAAAGTACATCCACACATAGTTTTTGGTTATCCAAGATTTAAGTATTGAACAACTAAGGTGCTAGACAATATGTTAGGGTACACAATTAATATTAGAGAATTCTCCCCCCAAACATTGATCTATCATTATGCAGACACAAATCTTTAATTCTTTAATTACATAAAATAATTTTCTTCCAGTAACTTTATCGTAAATGCCCTTTGACAATTCCATGGAAGAGCCTTATAAAATGTCACTCTGAAGAGATATTATGAAAAATTTACATGCAAACATACTTCCTTTCCTGACCCACAAATCTCCCTGACTTGAGAGGATGTATTAGAAGACAAATTATTGAATCACAGGATATAATAAATTTCTGGGGGGGGAAGAACTACCTAGCAAAATAATCTGCTATAATCATGTTAAGATTGATTACCTTGTTCCTTATCTGTTGTGACTACAATTAATGTGACTGGGCAGTAAATATACCAGATATGAATTGAAATTACTTTGGAAAGAAAAACAACAAACAGATAAGGCTTCATGTGCAAACATCTTTCCTAAACAATGCAGACATCTGAAATTTCCTATTAATTTTTAAATCTCCCAATTAAGGGAAAAACTCACGTACAATTTCGGTATTTCCTAAGTAGTTTCTCTTTAAAATCAATAGCCACCTTCAACTCAAAATTCCTCATCCCATATTCTTTATTTCAAAGGCTTGACAGGAAAATATGATTACTTGTAAAACTTAAAACTATAGCAGGAAGAAAACAAAACAAGAAAAGATTACTGCTGTATATAATTATAACAGCTTATAAAGGCTTAAATAAGCAGCATATCTTAAGCTTGAAATTTTTCATGAGGGGGAAAAAATATTTGTAGGCTGTCATTAAATTTCTTACGAAGTCTATGAATATTGAGATTTCCTTTTTGGGTAGTTATGTGCTATAAATATTTATCATTCTCAAATTAAAAGTGAAGGCAGGTGATCAAGTTCAATGCTGTTGCCTAAATTCTTAATAAACATTGATTCATGACATAAATGGCAAAAATAATGGCTATTTCATCTGTAAGAGATGAACCCTTAATAGTAAAATATAAGGTTTATATAAACTAAAATTAAAATTCTAACCTGACTTGAGATATATAGATATTCTTTTTGAACTTCTTAATTCTCTTTAATATCAGGTTTAAATAGACTCCAATAATCAAATTTCTATTTTATTTAGACCCTTGATAGATGACAAAAATATATTTTATTTAAACAAAATACACTTATCATAATTCACCAGTTACATTTTAAAGCAAAATAATCAACTGAAATAGAATCTTGAACATGGTACACTATTACAAGTTAGTAACAAGAGCTTATTTTTCTTAGAGCATCCATAATAAGTCTACATGTGTATGACTAGTTGGTTATCTACTTAGTTGTATTTCTGCCAAGCCAATATTTTTAAATTTCCCATCATGACATAAATTTTGAGACTCTAGCTGAAATGGACAATTTTTCCCCCTAATGACCTTAACATATTAACTGTCTCCTGAGTTTTCTCTTTAATATCCCCTACATAAAACAGTGCATACATATTTTCCCCATATATAGCTATTCCAAAAACTGGTAATAAATTGATAAAGAAGATACTATTTCTCAAAATCTGCTAGTCTTCCGTCAATTTCAGTGTTGAAAACTCTGTCCTCCTTTGGTTTCTAAGACAACTCTCAGTTTTCTTTGAATTCTCTGAACTCCTTAAATAGTTCTCCAGTTCCTACTCTGCTCTGGGCACTGCTCTAGGTACTGTGGGTCCCCATTTTCTCCATTTAAGTGATTCTCTCCCTAATGTTTTTCTCCCTTCACTGGACCTTCTCTTCCTAGACAATTGAACCGGAAATCTAAGTTGTCAATCCAGATCTTTCCCTTCCCAGGCTTTCCTTGATCACCCTCAGCTTTAATATATCAGGAACTTGGGATCTTCCCCAAATCCTGTTCTTCTCCTCTTCTACCAGTTTGTGACTGCACCAGCTAACCATTCTCCTCAATTCAACCAGTGATCTTTGTTAAACATGATTTAGGTTGGAACATTTCCCTGCTTAAAATCCAGTGGTAGATTCTCACTGTCTTAGAACAAATCCCAAATCCTCGCCATGGTCAGCCCATCCTTCCACAGTCCAGACTCTGAATCTCTCCCCAACCTCATTTTCTCTCTCTCTTTTCCCACCTCACTAACTGCAGCCACACTACCCAGTTTTTGATTCTGGGTATTGATTTTTAAAACAAAGTAGATAACAGAAAACTAGACAAAAACCCTACTCATGCACAGGAACACCTGCGTACACATTAAAGTTCTAAGGTTCTAAAAATTTGAGTTAAAATGTGACAATTACTATACAAACTTGATACAAATTACATATAAGAGAAACTTTATTGGTGATTCTCAAACTCATGCAACTTGTCTAATGGGTTTACCGTTAGGACCTCAATTGTAAAGAATTAATTTCCCAGAATATTTTGCTTAATACTGAGTTATAGATATGCAAATATGTGTTACAAGTAGAAAAAATTCATGTAACAGAAATTCTGGGACTAGTTTTAGGATGTGGGAATAACAAATACAAGGAAAACCTTTCTAGCATTGTATGGGGACAGATGGTAGCTACACTTGTGAGCATAGCATACATGTAGACTTGTCAAATCATTACACTGGACACCTGAAACTAAGGTAACTGTGTGTCAACTATATTTCATTTTAAAAAGAAAAGAAAACCATTCTAAATTCTACTCTGCATTTTTAGGTATTCTGTTGATCGACACACAGATATGGACAGAATATTCAACATTGATTCTGGAAATGGTTCAATTTTTACGTCGAAACTTCTTGACCGAGAAACACTGCTGTGGCACAACATTACAGTGATCGCAACAGAGATCAGTAAGTCTAACCTCACACCACAGCTGTCCCCAGTTGACGGAGTATGGAGTGAGTGTCCCGGCAAGGGCTGGTGAAGCGAGGCTGAAATTCATCACCATGTACTGATATCCTACTCGATACATATTGAGGGAAAGAGCCCTGTAATGATTTGCAGTAATGTTTCTTCTGGGCATGTGTTAATGCATTCACAAATGCGGAGGCACCTGTGGATGATCTGTAGTTCAGAAATAATAAAATGAGAATGCATCTCTCAAATGAGGTTGAATTGGTACATATTGGATTTGATTCCAAAAAGCTTTAGCAATCAGAACATAACAGAAGCAGCTGAAAAACATGGGCTCATGGTTGGAATTGGGAGGGGAGGGGAATCAAGTACATTAAAAAATGTAGGCATTACTTAGAAATCTTTCAGATATCTATCCTCCAGCTTTCTATAGAATTTCTAGTTCAAAATCATTACAGAAGTAAGAGATATAAATTTTAGCTTTTCCACTGTACACCAAAGTGAGCAATCCAAACCACCAAGTAATCAATAAGATGTTGAGAGCAGATTTTATGGAAGTCCCCATGAAATTGAAGGCAAAGAAAAATAGTGCCAAATGAATGCTTCAAATAAAATGATTATACACAGTGAAAATTGTGTAATGTAAACACAATGTGCAGGCCTAAGTACATGAAAGAAAAAGTATTTTTAAAATAACATTTAAATGCTTAAAAATAGGCCTCCAAATTATAGCTCATTTTTTAGTTTTTGTTTTTGATTTTAAAAGTTCAGATATTTTTAGCTCTGTTGGGTATCTAATGTGAAATATTCCATATCTAATGGTATATTACAGTAGTATTCTTTGTCAACCTAACTCATGAGATTTGAAATGGCTGAAGAATATTGAGTAGAATAATAAATAACCAATATGGGCAAAATGAAGCATTGCTTTGTGCGAGCATTAGGAACTCCTAATTACAAATCTGTTAGGTAGGAATTTGCTCTCCAGAATTTATGCGCAGGGACTAATGCAGATACCAATGACAGAGCATACTTAAAGCTTTAAAATTACAAAATTATTTTTCCCACTGAAAAGGACCATTTTTTATAACATCATGAAATTTTATGTTTTACTGAAGTAGTCATTTCATGTGTTTTTTAAGCTTTGTGCCTAAAAATTTTTTTAAGACTTAATGTTTCTGTGATATATTTGAAAGTACTAGTGATAAAGACCTTTTAAAACTTCATCTTCGAAACAAGATGAAACTAGAGAGGGAGACAAACCATAAGAGACTCTTAATCTCAAGAAACAAACTGAGGGTTGCTGGAGTGGAGGGGGGGATGGGGTGGCTGGGTGATGGACACTGGGGAGGGTATGTGCTATGGTGAGTGCTGTGAATTGTGTAAGACTGATGAATTACCGACCTGTACCTCTGAAACAAATAATACATTATATGTTAATTAAAAAATTTAAAAAAAACTTCATCTTCGGCAACTCCAACTTTGGAATAATGTGAGCAACATTTTAGATGCAAAGGAGCTTAAGAATCTTATTGTCTAAACTTCTTAACTATCTTTGATGCAACAGAAGCCCAGAGCTTACATAAAACCAGCCCACTCCCATTCCGGGGCCTTGGCACTTGCTGTTCCCTTTATCTGGAGAGCTGGAAATATTCACATGGCTTAATTCTTCTCTTTATTCATGTCTCTGTCCAAATGGCATCTCATCAGATGAGAATGAGCGGTCATCCCACTCAAAGTAGCACCTCCACCTCTCTCCCATCCCTTTCCCTCTTTAACTTCTCCATAGCATTTACCATCTGATGCATTATCTATTTATGTGTTTACAGTTTATCTGCCCCCAGTAGAATAAAGCTCCAGGATGCCGGATCTGTGTTATATCCCCCATGTGTCCCAGCACCCCAAAGAGTGGCTAGCACGTATTAGAAATGAGATGCTCACTAAATATTTATGATGTGAACAAACAGATATATAAGTGAAGTGAATGAGGAGCGCAGAGCTCAGAGATTCCAACTCCTGATTCTTAGACCGAGAATCTGTCTTCCACACTGCCCAAAATACTCATTCACCTCCAGTCTTCCAACACGGATGCTGCTCTGTCATTATCCTGGATGAACAGCCTGGGCTTTGGAATCAGACAGACCCAAGTTGAAATCTAGGCTCTACTTCTTACTTATCATCTCTGTGAAGGTGGACAAATTACCTAACTTATCTGTGCCTCGGTTTCCTCATCTCTATAGTAGGGGCGATAGCTGTATTTACCTCAAAAGTTTGTAAGGATTAAATAAGATAATATAGCAAAGTGCTGAGCACTACATCTGGCTTGTATTCAGCACAAAAACTAAAGAGCTAAAACCAAAACAACCATTGATTTCCTTCACATTTCCTTCGATCTTTCTTTTGTACAATTTTCCCCATCTCCTTGCTTCTTTGGCTTCTCTTAAAACCTGCCTCTAGACTGCCTTTCTTGGATAGCTTTTCTTTATTTTGTGTGACTCTGGGGTTCGCTATCCAGTTGTACTCTACCCACACAAGTAGCTTTGTCTCATAGGTATCTCCAAAAGATGTATCCAACTCCAGAAGTACCAATCTAATTCTTTTTGGTGACTAAGTTGTACATAATGCCCTGTGGTACTTAGAGCAGCCTTGGGGAATCTGTGTATGAATGAGAAAGGAGTGAGTGACAATTGTCTAAAGGGGATTGGCGATCAATACATAAATGCCTATTTCTTTCTTTTTGGCATGTTGCAGATAATCCAAAGCAAAGCAGCCGAGTCCCTCTATATATTAAAGTTCTAGATGTCAATGACAATGCCCCAGAATTTGCTGAATTTTATGAAACCTTTGTCTGCGAAAAAGCAAAAGCAGATCAGGTGAGTTTCGTAAGAAAGCAAATTAATTCAGTCAGATTAATTTAGATCTTCTAATACACAGAGCTGAGGGCGAGTTTTTGAATTATCTATGAAGTATATGCTAACAAAATTAATACTATAAATAAGAACCAGAATGAATGTTTAACTTGCATAAGAGAACAAACAGTTTTTAAGAACTGGAAGTTCATCATTCTCAGAGACTGATGCTGATTCAAATCAGTCTTAAGTTTTCATTAAAATAGATTAGTCACAGCTTTATTGGAAAAAATCTTAATTGGTGAGCTTACTTTTAATTACCGTATATACTGGAAAGCAATAACCAGAACATATTTTACAACTGTCTATAATTCATAGTTTCACTTATTTATATTGCCCATCTGTACAAGTAATACAAATTCGTGAATGTTTTCCTGTTTTACACATTTGTCCCTACCTGAAATAGGTCTTTTCTGCCAGTGATATAAAAATTATGTTACCGTTTGTCAAAATAGAAGTGCACTGTTAAAATACATGTTAAAGCAGGAAGCTGAAGTTGTATTTTATGTACAAACTTTCTTGTTAGCTTTTAGGCAAGTCGATGGCTTATGTACATGTCAAGACTGCGTTTCTAAACAGGCTGTGTCCAAAGAGTGCCTGATTTTTTTAGTTGAAATGTTTTCGTAGATCATTGTGGTATTTTATAGCTTTGTATCTAGGGCAGTGTTTCCCAACCCATGTGATTTTGCCCCCAGGGGACATTTGGCAATGTTTGGGGACATTTTTGATTGTCACAAAGAGTAGTGTGCTATGGGTGTATAGGGGGAGGAGGCCAGGCTTGCTGCTAAATATCCTACAGTGCCCAGTGGGGTTAGCCCTATAACAAAGTATCATTCCTGGCTCTATTTCCAACCCATTAGTTCATTGCATAAAGTAGATTCATTGTAAATTTTCTAGAGGCTATTGTTTTTAAATTAAAATTAGAAATCAGGGGCACCTGGGTGGTTCAGTCATTAAGCGTCTGCCTTCCGCTTAGGTCATGATCCCAGGGTCCTGGGATCGAGCCCCACATCGGGCTCCCTGCTCAGCAGGAGGCCTGCTTCTCCCACTCCCCCTGCTTGTGTTCCGTCTCTCTCTGTCAAATAAATAAATAAATAAAATTAAAAAAAAAAGATGCGTTAAAAAATAAACATAAAAAAATAAAGAAAATTAGAAATCATGTAGTCAAGCAATTTACTACAAAACCGTAAGGAACACTTTTGAGTTAGCTGAACTTCATAGCAGCTTTACGGTTTTGATTTTAGTTGATTCAGACCCTACGAGCCATTGACAAAGATGACCCTTACAGCGGGCACCAATTCTCCTTCTCTTTGGCCCCGGAAGCAGCCAGTGGTTCAAACTTTACCATTCAAGACAACAAAGGTAAATGAGCCCAAGTTATCTTCTGTCTATAAATTGATAGCTTTCTCTCTTGCTCTCTCTCTGTTAGCATCACAATTTTTCCAATCCACGATGTGGTATGCACATGACATTCACCACTTTGTTTTCGGGTTGCAGATAACACGGCAGGAATCTTAACTCGGAAAAATGGCTACAACAGACACGAGATGAGCACCTACCTCCTGCCCGTGGTGATTTCAGACAACGACTACCCAGTCCAGAGCAGCACAGGGACAGTGACTGTCCGGGTCTGTGCATGTGACCACCACGGCAACATGCAGTCCTGCCACGCGGAGGCCCTCGTGCACCCCACGGGCCTGAGCACAGGGGCCCTGATCGCCATCCTTCTGTGCATCGTGACCCTACTAGGTAAACTGCTTCTCCCTGCCTCCTATCTCCCCATGCTGAGGGGCACACACTGTTACTGTGACACCCTAGATTTATCCGCCTCTCCCGGTAAGGCATACAGCCCAATCTAGGTGAGCAGAGTTATATGCTGAGGATCTGTGTTGTTCAACCATGAACTAGTCTTGGCTTGAAAACAGCTTTGGAGAATGAACGGATGTGAAACTGGCCCATGTCTTCATCTACTCCGGGAATCAGTCCACCCAAAGCATCTCTCATCTATCAGATAGGGAATGAATCCCAGGGGGACTGGAGGGCACTCTCAATGTGCCCTTTCCATTTCATTTGTTGTTTCCCGTTTAACCTGGCAAACATTGTTAAATTTTAAAGAGAGAAAGTCATCCGGCACAGAGGGTGTGCTGAGGGCCCTTTCTATGAAGGTAAAGTTTAAAGATCAATGGGAAAGTGGAAAGAGAAATGTGATGACTTTTTCCCTCTCATACGGGGAAATGAAAAGTGATGAAATTTTCTTCCACCCAGCCAACTTGCTTTGGGCTACCCCTTTGAATCACTAACTTCTTAGCCTTGCGCCCCAACTGCCACGTACACAATGTCTATTATTTCTCAGACTCTCAATAATTATCAACTTCTGTGACTAAGGAAATAAATCTGGAACCGAAAAGAAATGAATGCAATCAAGGTGAAAATTGAGGTCTAGCAATGATTCAAATGAAATTTTTGTCCCCATCCCATGAATTAAGCACACAGGTTAAGCTCAAAATGCTCAACAGACCGTTGACTGTTGTGAACTAAGAAATCAAATGTTAGTTAATTCAGTTCTTCCAAAAGTCAAAGTAAGCTTGCTACACAAGGGGGAAGAAAATGAAGAAGTTAAGCGTCAACCTGGATTGCCCAGGGGGGTGGGGAGGGGAATCTTTTTAAAAATTACAATATAGCGTTGAGAAGAATATAGAGTAAAAGACCTACATTTTTCCAAGAAGAGAATGCCTAGGGATCCCTGCTTAAGAGTTTCACATTCCATATCAATTTTGCTAATTATAACAGAAGTCTTTTAACTACAGAACTGTGATTCTCTTTGTCAACGAAGATTTGGGGAAAGTATTTTAAGATATGAAGATAAATAAAAGCCGACAGTATGCAAAGACAAATCAGTGTTTCTAATGGGGTGAGTCTGTAAAAATTGTTTTGGAAGAGAAGGATACAAATATTCTTTTTGATTAGGGGGGAAAAGGTTATTTTTAGAAGGGCTGAATTGGCAAGGCTGTAGTCAGGGAGAATTCCACGGACTCTTCCATGGTCTATAGAAGGAGAGCTCTCATCTCAAAGAGGTGATTCTTCCTTTCCTTCATCATCTACCCATTTTCTCTCCCTCCCCCCCACCACAGCTTTTTTCCTCCTCACCAACTCCCTTTATCCTCTCTTCATCACTTCCTTCCTCCAATAAATTTGCTGTTTCCTCGGGACTCTTAACTTGTCTCCTTGCTCCTTACATCTGGTCTAGTGTCTTTGGAATTCTGTACCTAATTAAAAAAGGAGCTCAATGGGACTGATCCTTTACTAGGCTAACACCGTAGGCTACACACTGGCCAGGATGCCTCACAACTGTTCTTCTCCTTTAACCCTCAGAACCATCTGGTATATATTTGTCTGCATCTCAAATAAGAAAACCAAGGCTCCAAGAAGTGCAGTCCTGTAGACACGTCGCACAGCTAACAGGTGGTAGAACAAAGTTCTAAACCCAGGTCTTCCACCCCCTGAGCCTTGGTGCTTCCACACTGCACTCTACCTTCTTTGTGAGCTCATAGAAGGCAGGGCAATGTCCAGGCTGAAAGAGAGCTTGAACTGCAAATGAGACCATCGAAGAAGGTGGAAGCAAACCTGAGATTTATAAGAGAAAAGCCACACCAATGTGGGAGGAAATCTGCAGTCAATAAAGTGGATCCTGTGGCATCTTTGTTTTATTTACAAAAATAAAACCACAGTGAAAACAACCACGACATCTCGTGTCTCTATGGTGCTTTAGAGTCTACGAAACTTCCACATTTATGAACGCATTCCTGATGACAACACTGGGCACTGTGTTATTGCTTCTCTTTCACGGAAAGAAACAGACTTAAAAGGGTCAAATCCTTTAAGTGAGCCTAGGCAGGCCGATTTCAAATGCTTTGCTACCTTCTAGCTTTATGATGGGATTTGAGAGCAAATTGGTCCAAGCATCCCTCTTCCCCCCGCCCCCCCCACCAAAATCTCTCTGCTGTCCTTTGGCCTCAGGGGGTAGAGAAAAGGGAAGAGGTCAGTTACTGGGAAGAAAGCTATTACTTTCTCAGAATGTGTTTTTTTGTTCCACGTGCTCAGAACTCACATCTTCAGTCGATAAAAGTTAGCTTTGAGAAAGATTTCCCTTCTAGAATTTCTGTTCAGATGTACATTGAGCTAAAAAGAAAAGATACAGGCAGTTGTAGCTGTAGGAGAATGAGGCAGTGAAGAAATGCCTTTGAATTACCCAATGTGCCCTCTCTTCTAGGTATTGCACTTTCAGGTGTGCAAAGGACCAAAACAAAAGATACAGATCACTTAAACTGGGGCAGAATTAGGTAGTGATAAATGCCTGCTCTCTTGCCTTAAATGATGGCACGAACTGTGGTACATAAAGGTTGAATGATTTGGGAGACATTCGTCTTGATTCTATTCATTATCCCCAGAGGCCATCCTTAGTTACAATCCTCTGTTTCGCAAATCCTTGCCATTGGTCACACTGGAATCCAGCATAAAGGGTAGATTATGAACATCCCTCTGCCCAGAGCCCTGCAATTTTCCACCCACCAGCACCTCAGGGTAAAGTGAGGACATACAGAAGCCTCCAGGCCCCACATGACATGGCCTTTCCCTACTCCCTTCCCGTCCTGGCGGGGCTCCCTCAGGTCCAGCCGTAGGATCTCCTGGCTGTTTGTCACACACTCTAGGCACCCTCCCATCCCAGGGCCTTTCTTCTAGCTCTGTCCTCTTCCCCCGACAGCTCCTTGGCTGACTCCCCACACCTTTGCTCAACTGTCACTTCCTCAATGAGGCACTCTCCTCCTACAAAGCATACACAGCCTCTCAATCACACATGGAAGTGCTCTTCACCCTCCTCCCTCTGCTCTACTCTTTGTTCACACTGTACATACCACCTTCTAATAATTTCCTTATTTATGCTACACACTGTTTGTTTTCAGGCTCCATCCACCACCACCACCACCACTCCTGCCCACCTCCTGATTAATGTTTTGCACCGATAGTGCCTAGAACAGGACCTGGCACAGACAGAGTAGGCACTACATAAATATTTCATAAATGAATAAATACATCAACGCCCCGAATGGCTGAGACTAAAGAGGCATGAGGATGCTCTTTGGCAGCAAGAGAGAATGTGTACAATCACACAACCACACACTTGAAATGGCAGCAGTGGACAGCCTTTAGAAGTAGTCTATAACCCAAACATGCTTGGTGATTAAAAGGGTTGGCTTTTCAGTCTGACCTGGATTTCAATTGTTTGCATATGTGACATCTCTAAACCTCAATTTCCTCTATGAGAAATGGTTACTATATTATATAATACATATAATATATATACATTATAAAATGAAGGTCCCTACTTTGTAGGGCTGCTGTGATAATTAAATGAAATTCAGTATGTAAAGCACTTGCCACAGTGCTTGGCATATAGAACTCTCTCAATAGATAATCAATTATTAATAACACTATTAACACCTGAAAATTTAATATATAGATATCTGGGTATGCATATATCCGTCATTATATAGGTAGATATACATAGTCACCAAAAGCCGTTATTCTGTAATCCTTACCACAATATTTCAATCTTTATGGCTCATAAAGTCTGGACCATGTTACGGATGAGAAAATAAAAACACGTTACTAGTACTTCCTCTAGTAAACACCCCTGGACCAACCCAGTTCAACAATGCATTTTCTGCCCCGGATGGCGTTTCCTCTCTAATCTGTCACTGTGTTTTTATTTTCCCACCCATATGTCCATTCAGAGATGTGTCTCTCTAGAAGTAGCCAGCTGTGTTCGACCCAGTCAGCTGTGAAGAAGCATCAGGAGCTCGTTAAACACAATTCTTGCTTTGCCTCTAATTTGAGTTAAGGAGGAAAAATCCAAAGAACGAACATTCCAGGCAACAAACTTACAGAATATGAACCTTTGAAATAATTTTTTCAAGTTCCCTCTTAAATGTGTTTATTTTGTTTAGCTCAAACAGAAATAAGCCGGTGCGTGTCTTATAACCTGCCCCCTTTTAAATGGGCTGATCTTTAAGTCCAGAATGGCTTTCTGAATTGTATCTGGGCCTCTCCAGGTATTATCTGTAATCGTATTTCTTCTATGTAGAAAGGTATGCAGACATTCACATCTCTACTTTGGGTTTCAAACGAATTTTACACTTCTCCCAGGGAAGAAAAAAGAAAAGAAGAAGGCATAGTGCAAAAGTTATTTTAGCTGTGGAGTTATGCAAACCTTCAACACATCCCGAAGGTGCCAGCCTTGTGCTTATAAGCAGTTTCAGAGCATTTTAGGTGTTCAGCATAATTTGCACTCTTATTGCTGCACTCTCGCTGTTTGAGCTTTTTTTATTATTATTTTTTCCTTACCTTGAAAACAAGTTTGCCGTTTCAAAGCAAAAGGGAACTACTGACAAAATATGAAGGTGTTTTATCCTCTACTTAAATCGTAACTCTCTTTCAAATATTTACTCCGGTTTTTTTTGGCGGGGGGGGGGGGGGGGTCCTGGTTTGATCATGCAGGGAGGCAAGCGCAACCTCAAAGCAATAAAAGTTGAGTCTGCAGTTTCCTAGAGAAGTTTTAAAACTTCACATTGGAGCACAGTGTGTCTTGCTGACATTAATTGGGCAGCGAATTAACTTTCCCTTCCCCATTCTGCTTTGTTTCTGCTTCCAGTGACAGTGGTGTTGTTTGCAGCTTTGAGGCGGCAGCGGAAAAAAGAACCTTTGATCATCTCCAAAGAGGACATCAGAGACAACATTGTCAGTTATAACGACGAAGGTGGTGGTGAGGAGGACACCCAGGCCTTCGATATCGGCACCCTGAGGAACCCCGAAGCCATAGAGGACAGCAAATTACGCAGGGACATCGTGCCCGAGGCCCTTTTTCTACCCCGACGGACTCCCGCAACTCGCGACAACACCGACGTCCGGGATTTCATTAACCAAAGGTTAAAGGAGAATGACACGGACCCCACCGCCCCGCCCTACGACTCCTTGGCCACCTACGCCTACGAGGGCACCGGCTCGGTGGCCGATTCGCTGAGCTCGCTGGAGTCGGTGACCACGGATGGAGACCAAGACTACGACTACCTTAGTGACTGGGGCCCCCGGTTCAAAAAGCTCGCAGACATGTACGGAGGCGTGGACAGTGACAAAGACTCCTAATGCCTTGCCTTTTGCCTTTTGCCTTTTCCAGTACGACACCGAAAATAGGTGAAGTGGCTCTTTCTTTCTACGTTATCCACCGCTCCGTGAAGGGTTCTCTGTTCTACCCGTTCCAAACGTCAATGGCTGCAGCCGGTGTGGATCCAATGTTAGAGACTTTTTTCTAGTACACTTTTATGAGCTTCCAAGAGGCAAATGTTTATTTTTTAGCGCATCCAGTTAACCATGTCAGCCAGCCCAACAGGCCCCGTGCTGGAGGAGAGCGCCAGGAGTGGTATTTTCCCTCGTTCTCTTAGGGCAAGTTCCGAATGGGCTCAGTTTCCCTGGCCTGGTCTCCCTGCTACACTCCATTGACTCAGGTCAGCTGGTCGCTCTGGCTGTACATTTCACATGCTAATGGGATGAGGGAGGGACTGTGCTTTAATGATAAAAAATATATATAGTTTTAGTAAGAGAAGTGAGGGAGGAACACCTGTGAAGTTGGTCCTGGTATATCAGCTCACAAGGAGATAATGAACTATATAGATGGGTGTGTATTATGGGTGTGTCGCAAAGAATTTAAAATGGCATTTGCCCATCCTTTTTGTTCTTCAAGAACTTTATCCGGCACCAATGACTATTCAAATCATCAAATCCACCAACGTTTTAAGATTCTTGTTCCTCTTTTGGACTAGAAGCAAATTAAATGGTAACGTTGGAAAACAACAAACAAAATGTAATACCTCATTCCTTGCCACTAACTCATAATTTGTTATATATTAAACCTGTGAAAGTTTGCCCTTGTACCATATAAAGAGAAAGGGAAAATAGCTAAAGATGTTGAAAAAGGAAATATTTAGCCTATTTTAAAGTTCGGGTCACCAAATGTACCACAGATCACTTAAAATTATTTCAACCATCAGTAAGCTAATTATAAAAAAGTCTAATTGTTTAAAATTCTTGAAGGAACTTTTCTGAGACAAATTTTAACTCCTTGACTGTAGTTGTTGTCAGTATTATTCTAATATACTTGAAAGTAGCAGCGTGAAGTACAATAACTCATACTCTTCAGAGACTTCGTACACAATTAAGTTGCATTAGTAAAGATAGATTAAATAAAACTCAAATCCCGCCCTCAGAGTTTAATGGGGAAATGACAGCCAGCCACACTTGAACTTGAAACCCTGTCCTTCACATCTGGAAACATCTATATATTTATATGACATGATAGATATAGATATATTGTTGAGATCATAGTGAAAAACTACATAGTACATGTTTGGAAGACGCTTACGAAGGGAGAAATGTGATTCCCTTCAATAAGAGTGTTTAAGATTGTATTAAAATGATAGTTGACTTTCAAAAGCATTAATAGTTTTTCATTGTTTTTAACTCTGTTGCTATGGCAACCTTGCCATCTTTGTCTTTGAACTAATGATAAAGTGATGGTCTCAAACTACAACGGAAAAGTAATGTACAAGCCATCCAATCTATTATTTCTCTAATTATGCAATTAGCATCATAGTTATTTTCCAGAGGACCCAACTGAACAGAACTAATCCTTTTGGTAGGTTCAAATCATTTATTTCATATGGCTGTTCTAATGATTTGTATCATTAGAATCTTACATTGTGCAGTCATCAGAAATTTCCAAAGTACTGTAATGAAAACATCGTTGTTTTGAAAACTTAAAAAAAAAAAAGCAAACCCAGGCTCTGTGTATATACATATACATATATATATAAATATATATTATGTACTTAAGAATATTCTGACTTCAATTATTAGTCTTAGGGATTTATTTTCAATTAATGTTAATTTTCTACAGATAATGTTATTTCCATTTGGGGCTACTGTCATATTAGTACATACTTTCTATTTGGAAACATACAGTTGTTAAGTTTTAAATAGGTGTATTACCCAGGAAGTAAAGATGGCACGTTTAAAATAAGAGAAATGTAGTCTTTTGGGTTACCCAATTAGAGTGAAAAAGTTTTATATCCATATTCTTCCTTGTGTTTCCGAATGGTTTCCTATTTTGTAATGGACTTCCCTGTGTACTAACAAGTGTTTCATGTTTTCAGGGTTTTCTTTTGTTAGTTCTTCATACATACACACACATACACACACACACACACACACACAGGAATGCAAACAAAATACTACAGGAGAGTTTCACTTAAAATGAATATCATAGTCACAGTTAAATGTTGAAAAAAAGATAGCTTAGTAAAGTTAATTAGTAAGAACTAGTTATTTATAGCAATAGAACACCACCTTAATCACATGACTTACTGTAAAATCAAAGAGCTCTCTGTCCTTATGTTTCACATCATGTAATAAATTGTATCAAGAAAGATAGTCCTGTAAAAAGAAAGATATCATGAGAAGTCTTCCTTTTGAACTTTTGGGTTAATTGGAATGTCTGAGGGTCGACACTAGCAACTTCCAATGTTTAAGGGTAAGGTTTATTCTCTCCTCATAAGTGAAAGTAAGTAGTTCTGTAGTGGAACATTTGAGATATAATTGGCAGGGTATATTAATCCCACCTTGAAGGTGGTACAGTGAGCCAAGAACAAGTTAATATGACTAAATATTGAAATTACTGCTTAATCTCTTACCACAAAACCTGATGATAAAGTGAATCTCTAAGAAATTGGATAATTTAAGACTAGAGCTGAATATTTAGTACTAGGGTCCTGTAAGTATTTTACTATAATTAATACTCCCTGATGTCATGGAAATAATGAGAGCCATACTTCCATGATTCCATGTGGGTCTCACTTCCTTCCCACCAAGATATCGCGTCAAGGACCCCAGTCAACATGAATGATTACTGGAGAAAAAAACTAGTTTTCAGCTCAGTTTTCACCAAGTCTCTGTCATGATATTAGATGTTAGTGACAAGAAGGATGGAAGGAAAATGGGAAGAGGTAAAATTTAATATTTGCTTTAGTCACTATGAAACTAAAATTCCTTAATTATAACCAGATCACTTTTGTGGATTGCTTCAAGGACTTTGGGGCCCTTCTGAAATTTTTTCCCCCTCCATTCAAAGGGGAGAGTTTCTTCAAACCACCAAGATGCTCCCTAAGTAAGCTGGGATTTTTAAAATGTTAAACTATTGTACATAAGTTTACAACCCCTTCACTTCATAGCCACTTTCTGCTAAAAGGAATAAACATTTGTCCCCAAATAAAAAATGAAATCAAATGGGAGAGAAGAATAGATGGTTCCATGGAACCATAAGACAGGGGCTCTGGGCACAGTAAATAAATGCTTTTTACGGAGCTTTCTTAGCTTTACAGTTTAGTTGTGTGAAGGGAGTTTCAGATACAAATTGACTCCATTTTCAAATAAAACAAAACCTGGCAATTCAATTTTAACTCATTAAAAAAAAATTCTGGCTTAGTGTTCATTTTGAGCTCCAAAAATGTTGTACAAAAATTTCTTAAAAGTTGAATCTCTATTTTAGAAGCATCCAAAATTTACAAATCCAAATTAACTTTAGAAAGTTTCCATTACTTTCATTTCTAAGTGCATAAATATTAGATACCCTAATTTGCTGAGCAATACCTTCCATCAAATGCTTTGCCTTGCAATGGGTATTTCATTGGAGATAAATGTATAAACTATGAATTAAGAATTCCTCAATGCTACATACTTGAGGACCATAAAAGTATGCAGCTGAAAAGGAAGAACAGAGTTGGTTCTTGGCCCAAACTAAGTACTTAAATCAGACACACGTAAATTCATTTTCCCCAGGAACCAAACCACCAAATCAATTATCTTACCCTAGTCACTAGTTTTAAAGCAACGTAATTACTTGGGAAGAACACTCTAGAAAGTCATGATCCCCGCACTATTTTGAAAGGTGTCCTCTAAAAAGGATCGTTTTTAGTGTAATTTCATTTTTATGATTTCGTCTAGATGAAATCTTTTTTGAATTGTGACAGGGAATTAAATAGTCAAGCATTTATGTTTAACACTAAAACCCAGCCCCCTCTATCAGATTGTAAGAGTGGAAAGATTAAGACTTAGTGTATGGATCTTCAGGAAGACGAACTATTGTCCAAAGTCTGACAAGCAACTTTCTTTTCCAGAGAATACAGAATTACAGTATGGCCTCCTTAAAAGTTCAGTGGCTATTATGTTTGCAGCATTTTTAATCTCCCTTTGGCATCTTTATGGAATAGTTTTCTAAAGGGGCAATTTTCTACTAAAAAACATCAGACCCTGATCATGTTCAGTGTGCAGAGGAATACCCTCTTAGAAAGGAAATACATTGACTCACACACTTGTTAAAAGTTAATAAAGAGATAGCTCATTTTTAAAGCCAGAAGTTTATGGTCTCTGCATCATCAATTTAATCTCAGCAATGCTGAGACAATCTTTAATCTACTCCCCATTTTGTAATACCTTATTTATGATGCATTTTCATTTTTTAATTTGGGGGGAATGTTAGCCCAACAGAGCCAGCAGATGAAAGTGCCAAAAGGAGGTCAAATGGAAACAAAGCCTATTACCCACTGTATATCAGACAGGACCAAGGCACTTAGCCTGAGAGCCACTGGGTTATTAGATTAATTTCAAAAGAGCTTTTACAAGTTGCTTAATTCCAGTTTTTTTTTTAAACCCATGGACCACAAATTCAAATTTCTCTTCAAATGGGGTTAATTTGACAAATGAGGCATGGATCTAGTGTTGTGGAAAAAGCATTCCGCTATAATGAGATCTTGGTCTTTCTTGCGAGACTATGTTATTTATGTAAATATGTCTAGAGGCACCTTCTATAAGTTTTTAGTTTTCTATGATCTATTAGTTTAGTGTTTATTAAGGAATCAAATGTATAGAATTGCTAAGGCATTCAGGGAGAATGCTGTGTAGCAAACCAACCGATCTGCTCAGAAGAAACGTAGGAACGCTTCAAAACCACCGTATTGTTTTGTTTGTGATTCTTTTCATTGCTTTGAAAGTAAACTGCCTAAGAATAGGCCTTATAATAAATGCTACGTGCGTCTTCAGTAGTACCAAGCTAAGACAAGTTGGCATTCTCCTACTGTGATTTGTGATTTTAAACCCAGAAAATAAAAGCTTTTTGGTATTGATTGTTTTTAATTAAAAATACTCCCAAGTATAAATTGAAGCTGATGCCACCCTTGAAGATTTGCTGGCTGTAATGCTCAGTCATATGGTTTTTCTCAGTTATCGCCTGTTATCTCTGGCAATGAGAACACCTGATAGAAACAACCACTGCTCAGCTTTCATCAATATTTCTAGTTGGGTAGATTTTCATAACTTCACAGTTTACATGAGACAGTTTCCTGTATTCGAAGGAGAGGTAAGGATTACCTTACAGCTCAGTGTGGCCGGGCCTTTTGTGGTAGTCAAATGGCAAAGCCATGCTCCTTGAAACGGCTTCTTTTATTTTCCTTTGTTTTCTTAGACATATACATTTGAAAAGAATGCAATTTAAAAAGTGATTTCTCACAAAGAGTTAAATATGCCTTTTGCAAATCAATTTTTGTAACAAGTTATTTATATGATATTACTTAATAAACTGTTTTTTTCTAACTCGTTTTTTCAATTCTCTCAAACTATTGTTTTTAATCAGAGATTTTAAAAAAATGTACATGCTCATATACACTTTATCTTTCCAAATCTGCTGTTTGAACCTCTCAAACAGCTAACTAAAGCCAACTTGTTATACAATAATTAGCTTGTAAACAATAGTTTCTCCCAGCCAGCATTATACATCATTGGTGCTGCCCTGAAGACTTCTTACTGCTGGGGCATCAAGAATTTTACTGTTATTTATGGAATTGCTGTATTAAGAAGAAAGCTGTTTTTCCTCATGGTAATTGCTTTAGATAAAAAAAGACAGTTCTATATTTTTGTCCATCCCAAATCTCCATCCTTTATTTCACTCCCATAGAAAAAAAGTGTCTATGGATCTCTGATTCAAAAAAGAAAAAGAAAAAGAGCCAGACCAGAGGGAAATAAGGATAAAATCCTTCCAGCATTCTGATACTATGAGTAAATAAAATGTTTTTAGCATATTCAGAGCTATAATATTTCATATGCCTGTTCTCTTTTAAGCTGCCTATTTCTACAGAGGCTATATCATAATTTTTTAACTGAGAGAATTCATAGCTTTGCAAAGGAGATTTTTCATTTATTCACTCATTTGTTCAAGTAGTGGGCAATCCAATGTGTGCCATGAAATATCCGAGAGTAAGCCAAATAGACACATCTTCCCTTCTCTCCAGAAGCTCATGGTCCAGGAGGAAGGGCTGCCATAAACTCCTAGCTATAGTGTCCACCAGAAGGTTGGGGCGGGGGGAGATGCCTTCAAAGAGATAGAGATTCAAGTGTTCATAGGAAGGGGAAACTGTTTCTGCCAGGTGGAGGAGGGTGTGGGAGGTTTAGGAATTGGTAGGATTGAGATAAAGGGAGATAAGAAATCAAAAAGAATAGCAGGGGAAAGAAAGAAGAGAGAGGGATGTTTAAGCAATGCCCCTCATCTCAGCAGAGGTTCCCTGAAGAGGACTATGCTTGGAAAAGACACACAGTACCAGAACACAGAGGGTCACTAATACCATAGCAGCTGATTTTTGTTGTTTTTTGTGGGGTTTCTGCCATTGGGTTTAAAGTTAACTTAGTGGAAACCAGAAACCCATGGGAAGGAATGATGGTATTAGAAACATGTTTTTGAAAGATATGTCCATTGCACGGTAGTATGCACGGTGTGCTAGAGCTAAACCCCTCTCCTGTGTCCCCAGCTCTTCGTGACCCCAAGGCAAGCAGAGTCAGCAGGATCTAGGAGACTTCCCTGACCTAATGGTAGAACAGGCAGGAAGAGCAATGTGCTGTCTCAAGGACCCAGCTCAGGAAGCAGTTTCCTGCAAACGTTTAGACAGGCTAAGCCATTTCCCATCACCAAAACACACCACTTCCGTAACAGTTATTAGTGGGTATTAGGGTAATTCATTCTAGCTGATGCAACAGACAAAACCCAAAATCTCCATAAAGTTTGCCTCACTCTTATGGTGCTCAGGGTGGTTGCGAGCCTTTCTCCTTGTCGCCATGCCATTTGGAGCACACTGCCTCCAAGGTTTAATGTCGCAAGGGAGGAAAGTTTGCTAGGTGATCATAGGAGATGTTTCTAAGGGGGCAGGGCCTACTCATTGCTATACCACTTCTCCTCACATCTCATTGGCCAGAACTCAGTCGTATGGCCCCACACTAACTGGACAGAGGCTGGGAGATGTAGACAGACAAATACATGTGTATCTGGTGATACACTCTGGTGAGTGTCACTTACATGTAAGATAGACTTAATATGTATCTGCCACTTATAGGTTCAGTCTCTGTCAATCTGGCAAAATCGTTCCCAAATCCTTAGAGTTTTAGTCTTCATAATAAGCCACATCTCATAATCATCATGAGGTTGTTATCAAAAGAGCAAGTAGGAAATCATCCACAAATTCAACCTTCAACCTGAAAACCCCTTTAAAAGCAGTTTGTCTACCATCCCTGATCTCAATGCCCATGGTAGATATTTCTAATCAACTGACTCACAGATCTCCCAGATATAACCTTAGAACTCCTAACAGGGATGCCCCACCAGCCATCAATAATAGAATAATATTGAGCCATTTGCTATCCCAAACCTAAGAGATTAAGTTTTCCGGTGAAAGACTAGTTTTCTTTCATTCTAAGTTTTGTTGACTACCCACCACTGACATTTGGCAAGAGCATTCCAATCCTGAGATTGTAAAAAAATGTGGAATAATTAAGGAAGCTAAAAGGCTCAGCTGCCATTATAATTAGCCCACATCTTTATTTCATAAATCTCAATCAACAAGCATGTGTCTCTTTCTTTGAACAGTTCGGATATTAGTTTCAGCTTGAGGGATGCATCTTCCCTCAGTGATACCCCTGAACTTCTGCATTTATTCTGCAAAAATCATTTGAGAACCTATGATGGGCCAGGCACGAATCAAGGTGATAGGGATATAGGGGTAAAAAGACAGTTACACTCTCTGCTCCATACATACCCTTCCCTCAAGGACTGCCATGACTTAATCTCCCATTATTAATCTTAGTTTGCCTGACTAAACATTTTGTACTGAATGACACCCTGATTCTTTAGATCGCTTTCCTAGGATTCATATTCTTGAATTCAATACTTTTCTAAATACGCTATGAATAGATATGGCTCTTTAAAAGAAGTAGACTGTCTCCTACTTCTGTCTATAATATACTTATTCCTTTTTTTAAATGTCTCTCTTGACATATTAGATCATCTGTATTGCTTCCTGAGCCATTTAGTCTCAAAAACTAAACTTTTAATGGCAAATATGCCTTGTTTGCACATTGGTAAGAAAATGTCTCCTTATAGTCAGTAAAGGATAGGTTTTATTAAAGCTTTTAACTTTGCTTAGCTGCCTGATAATAATGCCTTACTTTTATATAGCCCTTCAGAAATAACTGTTATATATGTGACTTAATATAACTCTTACAAAAGGCCTGCACAATAGGCTATATCATTCCCATTACACAAACAAACAAAGTGGGGTCATTTGTCCTGAGGTCCCATCACAGGAATTAGAATCACTTTTTTAACCTGGGCGCTGCAAGCCTGCCACTGAACCCTACATTTTCCTCTTTGCATACATAGTCCAATCTCATCCGTTTGAGAGAAATATTTATTGGGAGGGAAAAAGGATTCTTTCTTCCTTTATACAAATTCAGATGAGGTTGGATTCTGCTGATGGCTATAGCCTCCAAGGCCTTCCTATCTATAAGATCAGTCCAAATGCTCTGTGAAGAAAAAAAAAAAAAGCCTGAGAGAGCAAAAACTGCGCCTATCGACCCTAATTTATCCAACTGATTTCAATTGTAAAATTAGAACAGTGTTCCCAAAGAAAAGTATTCCCAAGAAATAGAAAATTCCACTCAAGACAGCAAGGGCTGTAAGTTGTCTATGTGATAATAATCTTGACAATATCAGTATTTCGGACATCAAATTGTGGTAAACCCTCTGTAGGGTAGCAATGCCCTATAACAGGACAGGGAGAAGGCAAGGAATGAGGACTTTCTGTCGCTCCTTAAGCAATTCAGATTCCATAACTGAGGCAGGAGCTGAGGAGGAAGGAGGGGGACCTGCTCGGGCCGCGAGCACCCATTAAATCCTGGTACCCTCCTCAGTAACATGGTGTCCTCTGTGATATCCCCAGAAAAATCCAACTGCCCAGTGAGGTGGTGTCTGTGTGGCGGAGCACTCAGTAGCTACAAATCTTTGCTTGTAAACTACAAGTAATGTATGTTCCATATTTTTCTATAACTGAGCTTAATTTCTGTTTTGAACCTTGATTCCTGTGAGCAACAGAAAGTCAACTTTAGTCATTTGGGGTTTCTTCCACAAGCCCTCCTGAGATTACAGCGAATTCTAAGAGGCTGAGGGGACATAAAGAGTTGGGGTAACAGGAAGAGGGGGCAGTCAGAGCTTAAAGCCAACCTGCTCAGGGAGCTGGGAAGAGTGGATGGAATGCAGAAAAAAACAGGGGAATTCTCTTAGCCCTCCCCATTGGTCCTCCTACCCATCACAAAATGGGGAGGCTGAAGTTTATTGATCAGAAACATTTCTTTGTTATTGTCATTATTTCTCATTCTCAGGTCAGAATCAAAAGCTTAAGAAAGACACCTGATTCCCTCCTGACTTACGGCTGCAGCAGAGATTCAGAAAGAGCTGAAAGTTGCCTCAGAATGTCACTATTTCAAATTTAATGCAAATTTATAACGCTGTTTTCTTTTGCTTTACTGTCTCAAGCATTACAGAAAGTATTCATTGATACTATTAAAATATATTAAATAATATGTTAAGCCTGAGCCAGTCTTCAGTGATTTCTGAACATCCACATGATGAGAACTTGCCTACCTACTTGATACATAAAATACGTTTTTTTCTTTATCATAAATCAAGAAGATCATGACAAAGCGTTCTTTGATTTGTGAATACATTTACATGAAAAATCTCGCAAAGTTACAAAAATTAAACCACCATTGAATATATATTTAACAAATAATTTATATTGAAAACAATAAACATGTTAAATCCAAACTGTTTGGTTCCCTTTGGATCCAAAGAAATGTATCTACCTTAAAAGAATTTGACAAAACGACACCAAAATTCAAATGATAGCTCTCGGGTGAGAAAGGCTGAGAGGCTGATTGATTTTGGCATTAAGACTTAAGCTGGGGCTTCAAACGAGCACTGGAACATACAGCAAAGTCACAGGGATGCTTCTCTAAAATGCAAATTCCCCGGTCCCACTCCAGAAACAAGGAGGGCTATTTTATGTACTGCATTGGCCTCAGGCCATTCCAAACTCTGGAGGCTCCATCTTTAAATGAAACATATTAAAATGTACCCACACTTTATGGGGTAAAATGAATCAAGTTGCAGTTTACTAGTTTACAAAATATTGTTATATACACCATTAGACTTTTATTGTTTGGTTTTTTTGTTTTTTGTTTTATGGGTTTTTTTTTTTTTTTGCAATTTTCTTCTGTATTTTGAAGTCTCCCTTTTTAAAATGTGGACTTTGGGGGGCTATAGCTCGTCTGAGAGCAAACAGGTACTGTGGGTATTGTGCCTAATGTACCAAAGACATCCTAAAGTGAAGATGGGATTTGGGAATCTGCATTTACAGCAAGTTCCCCAGCAATTTTTATACAGACCAGAATTCGAGACAGACGTGAAGCTACTTTAGTAACAAAGGCAAAGGCATGCTCGAGGAACTGGAGGTATATCAGTCTGACTTAGCACAGAAGGCTCTGGAAAGGATGAAGAGAGATGTAAGTTCTAATATTCTTGCACATGCCTTCCAATTTTCCTTTACCTACTGGATTCGAAGTGTGTACTTATCTAAACAAATGATAAAGGGATTAACACAGGTGCCCTCCCTAGAAAAGTTTGCAAGTTTCCAGTTAAAATACCAGGAGTAGTTCATACATATCTATTTAAAACCTCAGGTGAAGCTCTCCACTCCCCCCACCTTTTTTCCAGAACTTTTCTGGCTACTTTCCCTGCATGTGTCAGTCAATAAGTAAATAACTGAAATCCCTCTAGAGTTGATTCACCAGTCTTCCCAAGCATTTGCTTCTATTTCTCTCTTCTTAAAGTCAGCTGTTATTCTATGAGCCTCAGCTGGGGAGCGCCTCCTCTCCCAGGGCTCAATCAGAGTTCCACTTCAATTAGCTTAATTGGAAGAAGACACAACCAAATTTCCAATTAAAGTTCTAAAGGAGCTATTAGAACAGCTATTTTTGTCTTTTCAGAGCAAGCTCTCCTAATAGTCATTTTTTAAAAGGTAAAAATCCTTAAAGGAGAAAAGGTGAGCATAATCAGATCAATTACCACTGCTAATCATTCCTGGAAGTAGAGTTGGGTCTTTTCACTTAAGTAATTTGGAAGTAAACCACCTGTTCACTCTTTTATTAATTTTAATTATTACTAAATTAATATATGTATGCTGTCTAAAATGCCAAATAATTCTAGAAAGCTTAAAGCAAAAACTTACCACTCGATCCCATTCCCTTACCCAGAGGTAATCCCTTTCCACCTTCCCAGATAGTTCTTCTAGTATTTACTTCCTCATTGCTAAATAATGCTCACATTAGTTTAAATCATAAGCAACGGTCATTTCTGTGGGTAAAAAGTGGTTAATAAAAACCTCAGATGGTTCAAACTAATGCTACTATTTGTTGGGTTTACAGTTTTGAACATCATCTACTGACTTCCTGCTATGGAGAATAAAAATTTAGATTTACAACAACACCCTCAGTGTATACACGTGCACTCACACACATATGCTCACTTCTCCCCCATCCTTCCAATACAGTTATAGTACAATTAGTACTTAAGAGTTCACATTTACCCTATGTATATATTGCTTACAGATGAGCCTATCATATACTATAACTTAACTTTCTCATTCAACTTTTTTCCTGAAATTCGTAATGCCCTCTTTTTTTTAAACTTGCTTAATGTTCTACAGTCTTGTCATAACTCCGTCACAAACTTCCCGACGTGGTTCTAAAATTCATCTCAACCATGTAAGGTAATCTCCAGTAGCTTTCTGTTGCTTGCAATAGCACTCCAGAAATTCTCCGTCTCTCTGATGTCATGAATAATTTCTTAAAACATTTTCTTCTACTTTCGGCTGCTCACCTCTATTTTTTCTGAATTTCATTTCAATGTTTGCTTTGGTCTTTTTCATCCACACTAAAAGTCTTCCTCAAATGTCTAGTGATTATTAGCTGTCTGTTCATACTTAATAGTGAGGTCCTGAAAAGCGAATTAGAAGCTCTGTGTGTCAGCTGGTGGGCCTCACCATAGGGTCACTGAAGGACACTGTGGTTTCACTGGAGCTCCTAGAGGTCAGCATTTGTAAATCTTTTGTCTTGGATCAGTTTCCACTGAGACAATACTCGACCTCTTCCCTGGACCCAACCCTGGCTGCCAATATTCAGAGAGTTTTGCATGGGGAAGGAATTGGGAGGATCCCAATGTTTCTAATCCAGATTTTTCACTTGATCTATCCTGAAGGACAGCTCTTCCCCCAGCTCTCAACTGTACCTGCTGTTCCTGAGTGCAGGGTCTCTTTGACTCATCTGTTCTAGAGAGTAAATTTCCTGCCTTCCTCTGGGATGGGGAAACAAAAGTGAAGAAAAGTCACTTGGACATGCAGGGTAGGAAGAGGGTCTGGGATCCACCTGCTCCTGGTCCAGATTTACAATCAGTCTGTTTTCAGCCACGCCCCACACCCCGGCAATCATGGGTCCCCAGCACCTCTAATTCTTGACCTTGCCTGAGATCATTATGAATCAGCTTGCTTCTTACTGGATTCCCACCACGTGCTAGAAATTAGGCTTCCATTTCTCCATTCTGCTAGGTAAGTTGCCACCCATTTATCTTCCTTTCATCTTTTTAAATTTTTTAATGTGTTTTCCCTCTACTAATTCCATCAGTGAATATGAATACATATTTATTGTGATAAATATTTGCAACTACCACTTTGAACATGAACAATTTGGGGTTTATAAGTATAGCAGAAAAGGGATAAATAAGCAGTTGTAATAAAATGCTATGATACAAGTATGGGGGTATGAATACCATAAACCGTGGCTTCTGAGAGGAATAATGAGGATGCTAAATAGGGAACAAGAGTCAGTTATGAGATGAGACAAAGAAGAGCCACATGAAATGAACAGCCCGTGAGAGAACTCAAAATGGACAGAGGTCATGGTACATTTAGGTAACTTTTAAAGGTTGGGATGATTGGAGGACTGTGTGAGGGAGAAGCACACGGAGACAGGGAAGTCAAGGAGAGTGGAGGCCAGGTCATATGGAGCAGAACAAGACATTGTAAAGAGTTTGGATTTATTCTATAAAGGAAGCCATGATAAGACTTAGAAAAGGGGAGCGATAAACTTTTCTTTGGAAAGCTACCTCTGGCTCTAGTGTGGAGAAAGCCTTGAAAGGCCGATGGAACTACAAGCAAGCAGACACAATAGAAGGCTAGCGTGGTTCTTCAGACAGGGGGTGGAAACAGTGGGTGCTGGCACGGGGCTAAGAGTGCTTTTATGTTTACATCCATGGACTCCTGAGAGACTTAGAAGGGTTTTGCTGTCCGACTGGATTGTGGGCCATCCCTACCTGTTTCCAGACCGTGCAGGTGTGTGGCTTGTGACACCATCTGAGACAAGGTCCCATAAAAGAAAGGATTCGAAGGAAGACAATCTGTTCAATGCAAGCATGCTAAGTTTAAGGTATTCGTGTGACATTCAAGACGAGAAGTCGAGCAGCAGTTGAATATATAGATCTGAAGTTTAAGAAAGGCAATTTGGGATACAGATGTTTGCTTTGAGAGCCAGCTGTAGAGAGGTAACAATTTCAAGGTATGAATGGATGAGATTGTGCAGGGAAAGTCTGCAGACTATGAAGGGAAGACAGACAAGACAAAACCTATCAGAACACCAGCAATTAAGGGATAAACAAAAACAAAAGAACCCGCTATGTTGGCTGAGAAATATTTTCTCAAGAAGTAGGATGGAATCAGAGCTGTCGGTGTTTCCAACTTAGGGAAAGGGTTATAATAAAGACAGGTCAACAGTGTAAAATGTTACCCAGGGGTTAACTCGATAAGAACTGACAAGTTTCCGATGGACAGAGAGAAAAAGAGGGAGTAAATGACCTTGGATACAGCAATTGCAGTGGAGATGGGACATTAGCCAGGTTGTTAGGTAAGGATGCAAAGTCCTGAACTTTGCTGACTCGCTCCAGAAATTAAGAAGTAGTGAGAGTGTATAATGGCGGGGATGTGGGGGACCAGTAAGATGACAGATTTGGGGTCAGAAGCTTCTAGAGTTTCTGCAGAGAATAGGGGAAAGAGATGAATAAAAAGAGAAAGCTTTCCAGGTAGCATTAAGGTCCAAGTTGTTCAAGACCATGAATTTGTAGTCACTCCAGTCTCTAGCTTGATGTGATTAAAATTTGAACCATTTCCTTTTTTCCAAAAGCCTAAAAGATGTAATGTGATATAAAGCCATTCACCTTTCCATCAAACTTCTAAGCTACACAGAAAATTTAGGGAAATAGTAATACTGTATTTTACAGAACAATTCAGTGACATATTCAACAATGTTAAAATTTCAGTCTCTTGACAATCTACTTCAGTTTGGAAGATCATGTTTCTTCAGAGAAAAAGCCTTTTAAATCATTCTCTTAAACAACCTATTTGATTATTCTTGCTCCCTTAGTTTCAAAGGCTATTTATTAGGTCCTTAAAGAATGAGCAGCTTCCTATAAATGGCAAAATCCCCCCTTCTAATCTTGACCACGCTGACAGTTTTTGTTTTAAATCTGTATGATTATTTCAGAAAATAGATGACCTCTATAATCAAGTCAGGCTTATCTCATTTCACTTGGAAATTTTTTTAAAGCATTGGTGTTCAGATTATCTATCCTCAATCAAATATGGTTTAGGTCTACTTCCATCATAAAAGAGTCTTTTTAAGATTCTCCTTTGTTATTGGTGAGTAATATGTAATGTATCTTTGGGGGGAACAAGGTTATTAAAGGTATGTCTGGTCATGTTATTACTGTACGTAAAGAGTAATTTTCAACACCATTTACAATACGTCATCAGTCCTCTTTGCTTCTGCCTCATTGGTAAAGCCCTCTAGGAAATGATATGCACGGTCAATACGCTATGTTATATGTCTTTGTTACCCATCAATGTACCTGCCGCGTTATGTACACAGTAGGCTCCCAATGAATATTTATTGAATACCTGAATGAGTGAATTTTTATATCTTTCAAGAAGAGTTACTCTTTAATATCTATTCTTCAGGAATATCAAGCTGTGCTAAAAGTAATCAAGTATGACAACTGTAATATTTTCCTAAGCTACTTTTTTGTACCTTAAATTTTACATGCTTTCACATTCACTTTCAGATAGCAAGTGCATAAAGCATCTTTTTCATGTTTGCAATGATCCCACATCATCAAGATTCTCAGTGTTGGGCTAGCACACACATTGACCTTGAAATCCCTGGGTACAATGTTGGTTGGTGACTCAGGGAAAGACATTAGATTTTTTAAAATGTTGAATATTGCAGCTGGTTCACTTAATAAAGAGAAAAGAGGTTGAATACCTGGGGGAGAAGTATTATACATACACTGAAAGGCAACGCTCATCTCTTCTGAATACATGATAATGGAGAGGAGAACGGTGCTGAGCAAGCAGAATGTTCAGGATATTAGTGTGGATCCTGGAAAAATGCTGCACAATCAATGCTGGCGGAAAAAACGTCTCATCTAACAGCTTTGAAAATACTTCTTTAAAATTTCAAAAATAGGTTATTTTTTTTAAAAAGATTTGGGATGAATATTGTTTCTGAATTTGAGGCCCTTTGTGAAAAGAAAACATTGTTTTCTGAATTTTGCTACTTCTGTCTATTGGTCTCTTGTTGGAGAGTGTGACAAGGATAAACAATAGAGGCACAACACCAGAAAGTTCAGGCCAGGAAAAAAGATGTTTTAAATCACTGGTTTAGATAAAAATAATGGTTTTCCAAAAGAGCGTTAATGAAATGGATAACTTTTTACATGCAAAAAGTATTTTGTTCTAAGTTTACTCTCAACATCCCAAACATCCAAGAAATTTAATGGGGGATTTGCTTTCAGCAAACTCTTGTACTAACTTCTTTTTGTTTCTACATCCATTTATTCAATTGTTTCTATAAAGCATTTGTCATGCACCTGCTCCATGCAAAGTTCTTTAGAAAGCCATGTCAGAAATACAAAAGAGAGTAGGATTCTTGTTTATCCTGAAAAAGTTGTTAAATATTTTCAGGCTGGGAATGGCTCAGCATCGTTCATTAAAAATGGTTGTACATACTCTCACCAGTTAGAAGAAAAAATCACTTGATACCTCTACCTATTTTACCTATGACGGATGCTTTTCTAACTAGTCTGTTAGGTGGCTTGAGTTAATAAACCCCCAAGGAGAAATTAATAGGCTATCTTTCCATTTGTAGAATTGGATACATTGAATCATGCTTCTAAGTATTTCAAAGTCTTTTACTTTGCATTGTTTTGCTTAGAGTGAGGAAACAAAAAAAGGTTGACACTTTTCCCATCTGTAGTAAAATTTTTAAGAGACTAATAATCCAAACTACTAGTATCCCTCCTTTATCATTTGAATTACTAATTCCTTTCATAGAATTAGAGGAAAAATTATAACAAAAAATAAATATTTAAGCATTTCTTATTGGTGTAAAATAGCATTTGATGTAACTACATGTCATTGGGGAGTAGAATCATTCGATATATATTTTTTGTTGCTACCTGTTTCTGTATCTTCTGTGGAGGAAAGCTTTGTAATTTTTTTTTAGATAATTTTCAAATTTGGGAGGAAAATAGTACACCTTAAATGTGTTAATAGAGCAATGTTTTTATTATAACTTTCATAGTGTTCATTTGATTAAACAAAATTATGTTACCAACAAATCTGCATCAAATATTTTTCTCAAGTATCAAAATAACTTGTAATTAAGGAGCATACTTAATTATCAGAGTTCATCATCCTTTGA
Organism: Callorhinus ursinus; assembly: GCF_003265705.2. Taxonomy (NCBI): domain Eukaryota; kingdom Metazoa; phylum Chordata; class Mammalia; order Carnivora; family Otariidae; genus Callorhinus; species Callorhinus ursinus. The sequence goes on along the minus strand of NW_027397065.1, from coordinate 68,519,157 downwards.
GAATGCATGTTATATCTGTAAAACCAGGTATAACAAAACATATGAACAAAAATACATGATATAAAACCCTGCACTTTTAAAATTGGCCTGACATTTTTTTTGAATTGTCAATCGTGAATTAGATACTCACTAGAAATAGGAAAAAAAAATGACTTTAAAATGCTAATAAGCTGGCTGGATAAACAAACAGGCAAACCAATGAAGAGAGGGCAGTGTTCTTGTAGACTGTTGAGATGTGTGCCCAGCCTTGACTGGCTGAGGACTGACAATCCCACCCCAGCACGACTGGGGTTTCCTGGCCATAGCTGGTTAGACATTTGCTTTTGCTAGCTCCAGCTTTGTTTCTGTTACTTACAGACTTACTTACATAGTTTTGTTTGTATTATTTTGCATAGGGTGAGGAAAGTAAAAGGGTTACTTTTGTTTCTGTTAACCAAACAAAATGTTACTAAGAAAACCGATAAAAGTGGTAGTTTGGGGAGCAAACAGTAGGCAATGGTCAGATCGCAGAGCACTTTGCTCAAACACCAATCTATTGACAGCAGACGGAAGTCCATCCTGTCTTCCTGCAACATGGCTGAGGAGTAGAAGCTGGCTAGGGCATATCATGTCCAAAGCACCACAGGTGGAACAAAGACTCCAAGCCACCAACCACCAAAGCAATAACCTGCCTACTTCCCAGTGTTCCCTCATGAAGGAAACCAGCCAAGACCTTCACATCACACCCCTTTTCATTCTGCCCTTCAGCCACTCACACAGGTGTAAGGCTGCCATCCACAGCTGACCATCCTGTCTTATGCTAAGTACCCTGCTCCATGGTGCTTGTGAGGACATTCTTCAAGGGAAGGTGACTCGTTTTGTCTGCCACAGAGGGCCATGCCTTGCTGGGCCTGATGACCAGTCCTCTCCATTCCCTGATAACCCACACGAACCCATTCAAGGCCATTTCAGCAGCACCTAATAGACCAGAACCACCATCCCTCTGTGTTAACCTTTCACAACTCTCTCTAGACTCAAACTAACACTATGCGAAAGGCCTTGTTCTTCCCTATCATTAGACGTGCATCAGGTAAAGCCTGTAAACCCCAATGTCTCTACAAAATCAAATTTCAGTGAGAAGGGGCAGAGGAGTGATTAGACCATCTTTCCCAACACCTCTGTATTGCCTACACAAATTCCGCCATCTCTGCTCCAAAGCTGGTCATCCCCTAAGACGACAAGAGACATCGAGTTATACCCTCGGACCAGGACTAGACCCTGTCGGATGCACATCTGCTTGACCCTGGTCTGAATCCAGGGTCTCTCTGACTGTTGTGAAAGTGGTTGTCAGAATCTGTGAGTGAGGAAGGGAAGAAAGCCCCCATGAAGGCACCCAACTATCTAATGAAGAAGACTCTGTGAAAAAAGTGTCCATATCTAACTCATAAAACACTTTCTAGAAGGGATGATGTTCAAATTGAGTTTTAAGGATGAATACCAATTTTCCCGAAAGACTTGGCAGTAGTCTTCCAAGCATGGAGTGGTGCAAAAATATGCTTCCCTGTAGCAAAGGCGAGTAATTTAGTATGACTACAGCCAATGATAAGTGTGGGAGAAATTCAAGCAGGCAATACTATGCCAAGGAGTTTGAATTTTCATCTGAAAGTATAAGAGGTCCTTAAAGGAGCTGAAGTAGAAAAGTTACGTAGTCAAATCAGGCATTCGGAAACTTCAAAACAAGAGCAAGTAGAGAATTGAGTATAGCCCTGAGTTAGGAGGTTACTATACTAATTTAATCAAGACGTAATGAAGGCTAAGAGAATAGATCATAAAAGTTCTCACTACAAGAAAAAAAGAAGTGTAACTATGTGTGGGGATGGATGTTAATCAGACTTGTGATCATTTCCCAATATACATAATACCAAATCACTATGTTGCATGCCTGAAACTACTATAACATATTATGTCAATTATATCTCAATAAAAAAATAAAATTTAAAAAGTAAAGAAGTTTTCTAAATTAGACCACTCAGTGAGAATGAAAACTAGGTAATATTTTGGATGTACATGTAAGAGAACCTGTTGCCTAAGAGTGAAGAACAGGAAGAAGTCCGGGCTCAGACGACTATCAGCTTTTCCTGGTCTGGTGACATGAGGACAATGGCCAGGCAGGGAGGAAAAGAGTTATATCTTGGCTTAGTCACTCTTTGCAAAAGCACTGCAGTATTCCCTACCTCTTCCCATCCAGAATTTATCATCGTATTTTTCTCTGAAACATATCAAGCTAGTGAATGATATTTATGTATTACTTTTCCATTGTTACGTAAAAATTATTACAGGCTTGGTGACTTGAAACACCTGCTTATTAGCTCTGAGTTTTGTTTTTTTTATAAATATTCTTTAAAAGATTTTATTTATTTATTTATTTATTTGAGAGAGAGAATGAGAGAGAGAGAGAGAGAGAGAGCATGAGAGGGGGGAGGGTCAGAGGGAGAAGCAGACTCCCCGCTGAGCAGGGAACCCGATGCGGGACTGGATCCCGGGACTCCAGGATCATGACCTGAGCCGAAGGCAGTCGCTTAACCAACTGTACCTCAGAGTTTTGTAAGGTCAGAAGTCTGGCATGGCGAGGGCACCTTGGGTGGCTCAGTCAGTTAGCTATCTTCCTTCAGCTCAGGTCATGTTCCCTGGGTCCTGGGATAGGGCAGCGTCGTTGGGCTCCCTGCTCAGTGGGGAGTCTGCTTCTCCCTCTACCTCTCCCCCCAACTTGTGCTCTCTCTCTCTCTTGCTCTCTCTCAAATAAATCAAATCTTAAATATATATATATATTTTATATATATATATATATATTTATATATATATATGTAAGTCTAGCATGGCATGTCTAGGTTCTCAGCTCAGGGTCTCACAAGGCTGAAATCAGGTGTCAGTCGGGCTGGGCTCTTATATGGAAGCTCTGGGGAAGAATGTGCTTCCAAGTTCATTCAGATTACTGGCAGAATCCAGTTCCTGTCTGGGGACTTGACATTTCTTTTTATTCTCAACTGATGTTGAGCCACTGATGGGAGCTGATTCCATACACACCGCAGAAATGCAGCAGGGCATGGAGGTTAAAAGTACAGGCTCTATAACTGAAGAGTAAAATTGAGATAGTAGAAGTACCTTCATAAGGTTCCTGAGGATTACCTGAGTTGGTATATGAAAACCATTTAAAGCAGTGCCCAGCATGTAGTAAGCACTCAATAAATACCGGCCATTGTTATCGTTGATATTGTTATCTGTGGTATTATCATTCCCATTATATGCCTCCAGGATGATTCCTGACAAATTAATGGATTTTTTTCCTTTCCTGCCAATCCCATCTGGTGTGCAGTACCTGGGTGTGGGATGTGGAATTGACGGTTTCCAGGAAGGGATAACTGGTGAACGCTTCCGAGCTATGGCACCTGCTATCGGAACCCTTCGCAGTGTGTGCATAGACTGTTAAGTGTGCATTCACTTTCAGCATCCTCCTGGAATTAGGGCCAAATGGCCCTATATTTAGAAGCAATTCTTCATACTTTGGGGTTTTATCTGTCTCCTGGTTTCACTAAAGTTGGACTCTTTTGTTAGAATTTGTGTTGCTTCAAGTTGATATTAGAGAGTGGAGCTTAATACAATTATCTTTATGCTGCCATCTCCAAGCAGCTCTTAATATTTTTAAATCCAGGAATATTCTTAAATAAGTGAGAGAATGGTGCACCCCTCTCTTTCTCCACTGAAGCTTAAATATGAAGACATTATAAGAAGGATTTAAGAGTTAATGCAGTGTTCATAAAAGGACAGTTTAAACCTTAAAATGAGTTCCTAGGGGAGGTTATTAAATCTTATTCCAATTTTGTACTTGTGACTAAATATTTTTTTATTTAGAAAATGGTTTTGCATTAGAAACGGAAAAGTATTTATAATGTAAAATCTCGGTCAATACATCTCATGTTATTTAAAACTTCTGTGAAATTTCACTTGACTATAAATATATTTTTTATATTTCTATATAAAATCTATGTATGTGTCTGTGTATATATGTGCACATATATATGTATATATGAACGTGGATATTCAAGAGATATATTCCAAATTATATGAATCCAGTTTCAATCCATTTTGCCCAGCACAGAGATTGAATTTTATGGCTTTTACTTTCCTTTGGGGTCTGCATCCTACTCAACATGTTAAGGGGAATAAAGTAATTAAACCAGTTAATGGTTATTTGTTATTTTCATGATGATGATGATCTCACATTTATAGTGTGCTAGGCACTATATTTGTAAATTATTTCATTTTCTTATCAAACAACCACATGAGGAAGGAGCTATTTTATGCCTACCTCACAGATACGGAAACTGAGGCTTAGGGGATGAAGTCGCATGTCCAGCATCATCCAACCAGCAAGTAACAGATTTACCAAGCCACACTGCTCCAAATCCATGTTCCTAAATAATGTGCTAACCTACCTCCCCGCTTTCTCCAGTACTGCCTGCTTAGTAATATGAACATCACAATACTCATTTTATGAGGGGAAAAAAAGTATATTTCAATTCAGTAATTTGCTCAAGGTCATCCAATTCAAAAGGGAGAGAGAAAAAAGATGATCTTTCCATGACAGCCCTTAAAAACTAGAAAATTGAGGTTATGTGTCCCAGAATCCGGAGCAAGTGAGAAACTTTTAATCAATATTTTTAAATTCATGTATAATTTTTTATTCTTTTTAAATATTTTATTTATTTGAGAGAGAGGGAGCACACGCACAAGCAGGGGGAGGGGGCAGAGGGAGAAGCAGACTCCCCACAGGGCAGGGAGCCTGATGCGGGACTCGATCCCAGGACCCTCAGATCATGACTTGAGCTGAAGGCAGACCCTTAACCAACTGAGCCACCCAGGCAACCCAAATTCACGTATAATTTTTTAGACCTATTTTCCCTGTACTAAGGCAGTGGGGGAAGAAAAACACCCTCAAGAATGTTCCCTTCCACTGGTGACCAAATCTTCCAAAGCATGAATGCGTCTCCAAAACAAATGACCACTTGGCTATTAAATGTAGGAAGAAAGAAATTGCTCTGAACAATGGTGCATATAAACTGAATTTTTAAGGTATAATAAATATGATTCTCCTTGAAGGTGATTCTTTAAAAATTCAGGTTGCTTAAGTCAAAAGAGACAAATATACCTCTTTGCTTCTATATGCCGAGGTTAATCGTAAAATGCATCTTTGTTTTAAAATCCCATGAATGTCAGAATAGGAAACCATGCAGTGTCAGTTCATAAATGGACCATTCTGTTTGAAACTTTGACAAACGACTCCCTGGCTTTGCTTCTCTTTGCTGAGGAGGGAAGTAGTGGCCTTCTGGGGCAGCTTCTTAAAGATATTTCTATGAGATTTATGTGGCACAAAGCACTCTCAAAGACAAATCAATATATCCAAGTTGAGCATTCTAATATAATCACACTGATCAAAAAAAGTGCTTCCTTGCCACAGATCTGTCATTTCTTCCTTTCATTGTGCGAAGATGCCTAAAGGTTTTATGTCCCTGAAACAAAGCTCTGAATGACCATCTTCAGTCACATAGGATATTAACAGAATTCCATAAAATCAGCCATCACTCTAGATGCATAATTTCCCTTGGGAAAACCATTCAAGCTCAAACTTGGTGAGAGAAATATCAAAGAACAAAACTAATGGAGAAACATAGTCTTGGATTACAGACTTATAATTACTTGTGAACCTAAATATGCACACAACGTTGACCTTGGGTATATTGGCAAATTGTAAATTCCATAGGGTTGTACAAATAATGATCTCATTGCTCCACACTACTTCTGAGGGAAGACTTACAGATGCCTTGATTATCAGGGGGTCAAGTTCTTATCAGGTCTTGTCTTGAAGCAATTCTGGGTGATACACAACCTAGCAACCCCCCCCCCTTACTGGGAACCAGCCTTTGAGCATCACTGCCCTGCTTCTTCTTTAATGAAACTAAACAGTGCCTTGATTAAAATTTTCTTAGTTCTTGGCACTGAAATAAATGGAGTGGGGGGGGAAGAATCTGTCTTAAAATTGTGTATGAGACTGTATTTAAGAAAGAAGACAAGATAGGGGCAGTTGAGGGCGCCTGGGTGGCTCAGTTGGTGAAGCGACTGCCTTCGGCTCAGGTCATGATCCTGGAGTCCCTGGATCGAGTCCCGCATCGGGCTCCCTGCTCGGCAAGGAGCCTGCTTCTCCCTCTGACCCTCTCCCCTCTCATGTACTCTCTCTCTCATTCTTGCTCTCTCAAATAAATAAATCTTTAAAAAAAATAAATTAAATAAAATAAAAATATATAAAAAAAAAGATAGGGGCAGTTGATAAGAGTTTTAGAGGGTCAACAAATACCATTCTCTCACTGGTTTTGGCTGAATTGTGACACCCCCCGCCAGCATGCCCAAAATTCATATGTTGAAGCCCTAACCCCCAGTACCTCAGTATGTGATTCTATTTGGAGATAGGGCCTGTAAAGGGATAGTTAAGTTAAAATTAGGTCATTAGAGTGGGCCCTAATCCAATGTGACTGTTTTCTTACAAGAAGAGGAAATTTGGACACAGCAACTACAGAGGGAAGACCACGTGAAGACAGAGAGAAGACAGCCATCTACAAGCTAAGGATAAAGGCCTCAACCTGCCAACAACGTGATCTTGAACTTCTAGCCTCCAGGAATGTGAGAAAGTAAATTTCTGTTGGTGAAGCCACCCAGTCTGTGATACTTTGTCAGAACAGCCCTAGGAAGCTAAGACACTCTCCCCCAGAGCTCTGAGCCAACGGATAATCATGAGACAGGAAACAGGATCAAAGCTATATCACTGATGAAACTGATTTAAGAATGTGGCTTTGGATCGGTAGTCAATAGAGCCTGTACTGAAACCAAAGCAGCAGGCCTTGCCTGCAAACATATCAGATGGAGGAACTGAGGAAGCATTGTCTGGATGGGCAGATGCGTCTGAAAGAAAGAGGGCACAGAACCAATTAGGAATAAGGAAGACGTCCTGTGAAGGAGAGAGCAAGGTGTTAGAGAGAGGTTGGGAGTGTTCCTTTTTCCTCTGGGTGGGACAGTGTAACTCCCTCCTCTCTGTGGAAATGTGAGAAGTGAAAAATAAGTGTCTCCATACTCCCACTTCAAGCTGATCTCAAGCTTTATTTCGTCTGTACTTCAAAAAGAAGCAAAGTCATCTCTGCTCATCTTCATTTGGAAACACCATATGTAAGTAAAAGGCCACAAAATGAAATCTCACTTTGCCCCCCTTCAATATGCTCATCTTCCTATAGTTTTCTTGAGGAATGACATTATTGTTCAACCATGGGCCCAAGGCAGTCACCTGGGGTTATCTCATTGTCTCTTTCTTTCTGTCTACCTGTAGTCTTGTGGATTCCTCTTCTTAAATAGCTCTTGAATCTGCTTTTCCCCCCTCCAACTTCATGGTCAATGCTTTGGTACATCTCCTCATCACCTTCCTTCTGGATTCCAGCCCAATCTCCTTTTTTTTTAATTTTTAATTTTTTTAAGATTTATGTGTTTATTAGAGGGAGAGAGAGAGAGCACAAGTGGGAGGAAGGGCAGAGGGAGAGGTGGAAAAAGAGAGAAGCAGACTCCCCACTGAGTGCGGAGCCCAAAGCAGGGCTCTATCTCACCACCGTAAGATCACGACCTGAGCCCAAATCAGCAGTCAGATGCTTAACCCACTGAGCCCCCCAGACGCACCCCCCAGTCCAATCTCCTTAACTGGCCTCTCCACCATGTGCTATTCTCCTACACTCTCCCCAGAGTGAGCCTTCTAAAACCCCAACCTCACCGCAACATGTCATAAATTCAAATCTTTCAAGCTCCTGATGCAGTCACTAGGAAATCTGCCTAATCTAGCTTCCTCTACATCTCTGTCAAGCCAGAGCCCATCATGAATCGGGGACACCCAGGTTTTGTCAGTGAAGAAAGGGAAGACAAGTTCCGCACATGGTTACAAGAGAGTCCCATTGTTAGTGAGAACACAACCCCAGGCCTGCTCCACCCCCCTCTCCCATTCCTCCCGGGGGAAGAGGAATGGCCTACTGTCGAATACAAGAAATGGGCCAGTATGTCTCTCTCTTCTCTCTGGGCCCTGGGGTAAGTCTTCGTTTGGAGGCTCCGTCCCTGCATCCCAAGCACTGATGGTAAATCAGTCAGTTTTAATTCTCAGGGGCAATCTAAGGGAGTCCATTTAACCCTCACACTAAGCCTCGTTCTCCTACAGTTTTCTCAGCACTGGAGATAAGATTTTGATCTCCATCTACTGAGTCTAGACTTTCAAATCTGAACCTGCTTAAGAAAAAAAAATGGATGTCATTCTAACCCACTCAAACCCCAACACTTCTGGAGACTCGTGAATCTCCACCTGGGTTATGGCTCTGTGATGTTAAGAGCTAATGAATCGACACAGTAAAAAAGGTCAGAGTTAACTACTTTTGCTCATAGAAGAGGTGAATTGTAGCAGAGGGGCCCTTTGCTTTTCAAGCAATTAAGGATCCGCTGGCACGGGGGCAGGCAGTCTTGTGGTTCCCTCCTTGGGGAGCTTGTTGCTCAGCAGAACACCTTGTGGTTCTGAGTTCTCCACTTTCATGAACGATACCACTGTCTTGCGAATCCCGGTGACATCAGAGCTCTGTGTCACTACCAGTTCTCCTCCTTTAGCACTCCGCAACAAATTTATTAGCAAGTCATGAAGATCCCACCATCTTCAGTTTCTCGTGCCCACCATCTCCTCCCACTCCTTAGCTGCCACCCTCCTTCATTATTTTCATCAGAATACTACAAGAGCCTCCTAACTGCTCACCATGAATTGTGTCGCTCTCTGCTGCAATTCATCCAATTCACTCCTGGCAGATTAATATTTCCAGCAGGCATATTTGGTTCTATCTTTCCCCTATTCAAAACCTGTCAATGGCTCCCCTTTGGTTTCTAAATTAAATATGACTCGTCCTGCTGGAATTCAAGGGAAGTCCTACACAATAAGGCTCCAGCTTCCCTTTTCAGCTGTCTTCCCGTGTTTTGTATTGCAGTCATGCTGCATTAATTAGTGTCACCATAACACAACCCTACGGTTTTCTGCCTCCTTCCTTTTCTGCTGTGCTCCTACTTCAAAGGATGTCTTTTTTTTTTTCCCCTCTCTAAGATGGACCTTTAAGGGTAAGTAGGAATCAATAGGCAAACCACAACTATTTAACGTAATCTTATCTCTCCAGCCCTGACAAAAGATTGAGCCTTTCTCTTTTTGATACCATAGCATCACAGCACTTTGTGCTTATCTAACTGCATTTTGTTTACTCTACCCTACGGACATATACTGATTCACCTCTTCCCTCTCAGAGCAACCACGTTTTTCCTTGGACGATTGCTTCTGTCCTATTCTCAGCCATGTGACTTGGGTGGAATTTACTCCTCTTTTATTGTCAAGTGGAACATAAGTGGTCCACTAGTCCCACCCTGCCCGCCATCCCCAAGTCTTGATATTTTGTTTCGAAAAGAAGATATGATCCAGTTAAGGGCCATGAGGCATAAGAGCTAATTGCTGGGGCTTTGAGAAGAGAAGTCTCCCTTATCTTCCAAAGGAACTCCAAGAAGACATATTCTCTCTTTCTCAGATGGTGTGCTGAGGGTGTGAGGTCTAGAATTGTGGAAGTCATTTTGCTAACATGAGGGGAGCCAGCCTGAAGATAAATCTGGCGCAAAGAGGAGGGACAACTAAAAGAATCATGAAGAAAATGTGATATTTTGAAACTCTGGGAAGACAGTGCTTGGAGCCAGGCCTAATTTTATACTTTTCAGCTAAGTCAATAAATTTCTAAATTTGTTTAAGCCTATCTGAGTTTGGTTTTCTGACTCCAGCAATAAATTTTTCTCCCTCATACTAGACATATGGTATCTTCTGCTTGGGCCAGGTTTAAAGTTGCAGTAGTGGATCTCATAGTACCTCACATGGCAGCTTTTTAACAGACATCTTTTAATGAGATCGATTTGTGCAATGGGAAAAAATGTTCCCATGAATTTCCTGAGACAGAATTTTGAAAGAGAAAATAGCATAAATATTCACTAAAGGTTTGCTGAACTAAATTGGATACACTGATATTTATCAAGCCCATGTTGTATCAAGCCCAAGAAAAGCTATGGAGAATAGCTTTCAAAACCATTTTTTAAATTTCTGGTTGTTTAGGAAAGTAATCAGCAGACTCTTTTTATTAAACTAGAAATTTTTAAAAATGGAAGATAATCCTCAGACCTAGTGGACAACAGTAACCAATTATAGCTGAAAGTTTGCACACTTTCACCAACGTCTCCCTATTTTCCCCACCCTCCAGGCCCTGACAACCGTTTTTCTACTCTCTGTTTCTGAGTTTGAGTTTTTTGGGTTTTTTTGTTTGTTTGTTTGTTTGTTTGATTCCACATATAAATGATACCATGTAATATCTGTCTCTCTAGCTTATTTCACTCAGCACAATGCCCTCAAGTTCCAGGTTATTACACATGGCAGCATTTCCTTCTTTCTCCTGGCTGAATAATATCCCATTGTTTAGATATACCACATCTTCTTCATCCATTAACCCACTGACGAATACTTAAGTTGCTTATTATCTTACAACTTTTAAAGAAGGAATCTAAAATGGAACAGCAGTATTGTGCTCCTGCTGGAGGCTCTAAGGGGGCTTCCAGTCCCTTGCCTTTTCTAGCCTCTAGAGGACACTGGTCTGCACCTTGTCTGGTGGTTCCTTCCTTGCATCGCTCTGACCTCTGCTTCCATCATCACTCCCGACTACCTCCTGTAGGGACTCTCATGATCACACCCAGCCCACCGAGATAATCCAGAGTAATCCTCCCATCTCAAGATCTGTAATGTCATCACATCTGCAAATCTCTTGCCTTGTAGGGTTAATATATCCACAGATTTGGGGGATTAGGATTTAAATATCTTTGGGGGGCTCCATTATACTGCCCACTACACTCTTTTTTTTCCAGCATAACAACTTTGTATCCCAAAACATACTAAAGAAATCAGCCATAAGAAGTGATATTTTGAAATTATACTTTCAGGCAAAGACACATTCACTAATTTACTTAGGCCAGTAACTTCTGGTTAGAGAATATTATCTGGAACAAATGTGAACTGCACACACATTTGGATGCTTTGCTTTGTGTGCTTACACAGAGCAAGAAAAATGGAAATGTGGCATCTGCTGATGTTTATCTTAAATACTTCCATGTCTTTTAAAGTGCTCTCATGTTTAGCCTTTATTTCTCCCTAAAGATATCCGTCTGGGCTTAAATTAATTTTTAAAGGTGGTCTGAGATCCAGATAACCATGAGCTCTAAAATGGTTGGAAAACTGGTGAAGAAAATAGCATAGGAAGAAAAAGTGCAATAAACCTTCATTACGTTACATTTTGTGTGCAAATTCTATGTATTTTACAATGGTTGTGCATTAACTATTGAATCTTACTGTCATCCAGTTGACCCATTTCTCTCTCTGATGAAATCGTTTGAGAACCTCGGGTGAGGACAGAATTCATTACAACTAATGGGGATATTGTTCGTGTAGCAGGTTTTCATGTAATGGCAGGGGTTTTGGGAAAGAATCCAAACTGATAGAAGAGGGTTAAGTGTATTTGCACCTCGTAGAGTAGGCTGCCCATATTCAGGTGGTTCACTGAGAACAAAAGAAGCATCTTGTTCAGAAAGGAGCTCCAACGCCTCCACTGAACTAGACAGCTGCTGGAGGTTTTTAAATGACAGGTTTTCCAATTCCTACCCATCAAGACTTCAAAAATCCTAGGGTTGAATTTCAACCAAAGCACCCTGTTGTAGGTATAAAATATGTGTATGGAGCTTGATTTTGATTAAATCTCTGCCTATATTGTCAGCTGTGAATAAGCCCTCTCCTAAGTGGTCAAATGAATGGCCAAAAAGCAAAGGCCAGTTGTCAGGTATTGCATTCTAGAGAAAGCAATCTACCCCAGTGCTTCCAGGATGCTGTTATTGGGAAAGCAAAACTGCACTGTTAGAGGCCAGAAGTTCCCATTTACTTCTCTGTAGCCATATGAATAGAATTTTTCTTTGGTGGGACCATAACATAGTTGTGAACAGCATGATTATACCCTTGGTGTCACGAGTTGAAATAAATTTAAAAAAAACAAATCTTAGCTCATTCTCTGATTTTCAAGAGTTTTTGCAAATACTTTCAGGAAATTTGTCAGGCTGAAAATTTTATTTAGTCCCACTAATTGTTGTTACCAGCCATAAATCAATTTGAACTGATTTGGGATCCACATACATATAACCCTAACTTGTCTCTTCAGACCCTATGAGAATGAACTTGGGAGCATGCTGGAGATGCCACTTTGCACGTACTGCCTGAAGAAGCAATTAGCGGACACAATCCACATCAATAATTCACCTGTCCCAGAATGTTTCTCTACTTGTATGGCTCCATATCAGCCCCAAAATAATAAGGCTACTCACCAGAGTTATTGGCAAAAAAGCTACCCAAACGGGGGGGGGGGGGGGGAAGAGTGGTTTTGATGTGATTGTACAGGCGTCATGTGCTTAACACTACAAGGAATTGCTGGTCTGTTTCCTAGACCCCCATGAAGTCTCAGTCCTTTGTTCCAGGAACTGCTTGGGTCAAATGACCACTGGTTTCAGTTCTGACCCTGTAACCCCTGTCTGTCGGCCCTCTGTCTATGTAGGGCCATGGAGGAAGGAGGGAGATCAGAGAGCGTCACGGACTTATTTCTGAGGCCTCTAATTGGCCTCCCAGGACCTGATCTGAAGGCCAAGTGAGAAAAAGATGATTAGTGGGCTAGAGTGCAAGCTAAACCCATTATGAGTGTGTGTGTGGGTGGGTGGGTGCACATGCACACATGCGTATATTTATGCCTTAAAAACCGCTCCTAGTACATTTCACATAAGACCATTCCAATTCCACATCTGTTACCTCACAGCTCTAACTGCTAGGACACAGCCTTTGATACACTCTCTCTCACAATAACTGTTTTGAAAAGTCTCCCTATCTAAGCTTCACACATATTTGTCCTCTTCTCTTTCTGGACCCACAGTATCCATTTCCTCGCGGCCTGGTGGTTGCCATATTTCCCCAGAGAGTCTAGGAATTCTTACAGGACTCTGCAAAGCCATTTTCTAGTGCATGATATTCCATATTCCTAGAAAACTTAAGGGCACTGTTAGAGGTCAGAACTTAAGGGTACTTTTGTCTTTATCATTTTTTTATTTTTTTATTTGAGTAGAGTTGACACACAATGCTACATTAGTGTCAGGTGTGCAGCATAGTGATTCAGCTTCTCTATACTAAGTTATGATAAGCTCACCGGAAGTGTGGCTCCCATCTGTCACCATAAAACGCTATTACAATACCATTGACTATATTCCCTGTGCTGATTTTATCTGTTGTATATATATTCTATTAGCATATACCACTACAGCATACAGCAGAAACACACACAGCTTCATTATTATTTTTGATCTAGTTTAATTTATATCAAAGTAACATGAGTATGTTGTAAGAATAAAAATGAAATAGTAAAGCACAATTAATGAGGAAAAGAAAGTCTCCTGCCTACACCCAGTCCCTCTCCCAGGAAACAAATTGATTCTTTTTTTTTTTTGATTCTTACACTTGTTACCTTCAAAATACTAAACAAAATGAATATGAGATTTCTGAATGTATCAAACTTATATTTAGCCTATTGTCTTCCAGAAATGAAAGATGAGGGTTTAATTAACTTTTACAACCATTCTCTCTTTTCTCCCACCTCTTCCTCCTTATAGTATTTTATGTATCATTTTTATTTATTTGCTTGTTTATCTTTAATTACTTTCAATAATACACTTATACCTCAGTTTCTTATGTAGCAATTACAATTTTCTCAAACCACGTTCTTGGGCATAAAAAGGATTAACTTCATTCTATGACTAAAACATCCCATTGCACCAGCTGGCAGAAACCTTAATCATTACCAATTCCAAGCAAACTTGGTCATTTTACATGTAAACTCTTATGTTGTCAGATTTCATTCCTCCCTTCCCTACGTCGGGGGGAGCGCAGGTTGTTTCCGAGGTATCTATGCGGTGCCAGAGCTCTGGGAGTAGGTAGGCTTCCATCTATGGTTGACCCCTGTCCTCCTTGGCATCTCCTGATCTTTGGTCATCAGCATCTCTTTGGACATCCACTGAGCCGATCCAGGCACCAGCTTGACCTCTGATTACTAGTTCACATGGATTGTATATCTGTGTTCTGATAAGAGATCCCTTTAGATCCACTAGCCATCCTAACCCTTTTCTGACCCTCTTTTGGGCCATGAGCAGTTTTCTGACTCCATGACATAGGAGGACAGAGCAAACTCAGCAAGGCCGTCTAATGCTCTGCCTTGGCCTGCCCCCTATGATTCCCACTGTGAAGGCATCTTTCGGTTAGGCACTGAGGGGACTTCTGAGAGGTTTGCTGTTTGGCTTGCTGCCTTCCAGGAGTTGAATGCAGAAAGGAATGCTTTGCTCCTTTTTACTCTTACATTTCAGGCCCACTCTCTCCGGCCCCAGGACTGGGGTGAAGAGTGCTGGGCAGAGCACAGGCGACTTCCCGAGTTCTTGCTTTCCTCCTAGCCCCCTAAACCTCTGGCCTTCTCCCTCACGTCAGGCACACCTTCCTTTATGTCCCGATTCCTTCAGAGATTTGTTTTTTTGGATACTTCAAACCCAGCTTCTGGAATTTAATGACATATTCTTTCTCAAGAAGCCTGGCTCTTACAAACTGAAAATCTTTGAGCTTCAATAAAATGAATTTCAAAAGCATACTTAGAATCTCAAAAGCCAAGAACTTGATTGATGCATGTGGCTATGTCAGCCTTCCTCTAGGTAATAAACCCAGAATGCCTCAGCCAAATATACTATATTTAACAGGGAAAAGATCTTGAGATTAAAAAAAAAAAAAGGTGAGGGTAGATGGGGAATTACCAAATATTATCACAAACCAGGTTCCAAAAACGGAAGTCAGTATCTCAATTCCACCGTATATACAGGGAAGCTGTTAGCATCCCTCCCCTTCATGCCACTCTTTCTCCTTCACATGACTTCCATGTTATTAATCAGTTGTTGTTCAGTTTCAAATGACAGAACACCTGACTTATAATGACTCAAATATCTGACTTACAAATCATTCAATTATCAATAAGTCCACAGAAGACAAGCCAGAACTGATAGAGTAGTAATGAGATCACAGAAAATCCAGACTCCGTTTCCTCAGTGTGCCATTCTAAGCATGTTGGCTTGCTGTCCCATGGCTGCAGCATGATTGCAGAGCCAGGAATCACATTTGGGATCCAGGCAGGAGGAAGTGGAAAAGAGAAGAAAGGGCTGCGACCATCTGCATCTGTTTCCTTTAACAACAAAGCAAATGCTGCCCTAGAACAGTCCCCTCCATAAACTTCTGTTTATGTCTTACTGATCAGAGCTGTGTCATGTGGCTACCACTAGCTGTGTGGGTGACTGGTAAGTATGTACATTTACAACCTCTATCTAAAGTCTATAAAGTGAAGGAGGTTGGAAATAGATGTTGAGTAATCCAATTTACAGCATCTGCCAAAGTCCTCCCTTGGCTCGTCAATATCCACATACACTAGTGGAACACACTCATCCCTTCACCAAGGGAGACACGCACACAGAGTCTCATTCAGATGTGGCATCAAGCTTGAAGTTCTCAGCCTCTAAGTGATTATCCTCTGCCAGGTGCAGATGGTTCTCCTTGGGGTTAGACAGTCTATGCTAAAAAACAATACATCTGATATACAGTGGAGGAGGAGAAGCAGAATAACTGAAAAACAAACACAAAAACAGCAAACCAAAAAATAAAAGACAACATAGGACAAACACCACCCATCTGGAAAATGGCAGAACGGGAGGTGTGCAGAGGTCACTGTTTTGCTGTGTATATCAAATCCCACTATAGCAAAGTTGACCTTTGGCTTTGCTTTCTGTATGCAGCTCTGATGGTCCTTCTCCTACCCCAGGTTCTGCTCTCCAGGACACTCATTGTTGGCCACTGTCTTTCATGGCCTACTTGAGACTCATCGAGAGTCCACTCCTCTAGAATGATACAGGACTTTGCAGTCTACTTCCTATTGGTGCAAAATCAAAGGTCTGAGAATTGCTGTCAGGTAGTGGTTCTCAAACGGGAGTGGCTTTGCCCCCCTGAGGACATCTGGCAGTGTCTGAAGACATTTTTGGTCGTTACAATAGGGTAGGGGTACAACTAGAATCTAGTGGGTAGAGGCCAGGGATGCTGCTAAAGATTCTACAATGTCCAGGACAACCCTCCACAGCAAAGAATTATCTGGTCCAAACTGTCAACGGTGCCCAAGGTTGGCAGACCCTGGTCTAGGCCATTCACAATAGTCTCCTTCCTATTTCTAGTGATTTTATAGGCATAGGTGTGAGACCCAATTCATGAGATCCAATGTGACCCTAGCGAAAAATCTCCTTCAACATTTATGGGAAAGGTAATACCACTAATAATAAGCAACAGACGGTAAAAAATAAATTAATTAATTAAAAGCAATTTTATTCACATAATACCTCCTGCCAGCCATAACCACGAGGAAAGAGATCGCTAACATGCTGAGGAAAGTGGAGTAGAAAGATGAAAATCCCAAGTCCTTGATGACATTGTGGAGGTACTCCATTTAAGAATCCTCCCATCTCCAGATTTTTCTTTATATGAGAAAATAAATATCTTCCTTGCTCAAGTCCATTTTAGTTGGGTTTTCTATTACTCACAGCTGAATGCATCCTAGCCGATACAGGTTACTTGGTCTTTCTTTTCCATGTGACTGGTTTTTACCGAGGACTAATGATTCATCCTATTTTGTCCTATGACTGATAATGTAAATTCATATTTGAGAGCAGAAACCAGAGTGGCTTTCCTCTGCTGTTGTATAAGTAGATCTATATCCTCACAGGCCCTCTCCTTTTCCAAGGGAATTCTGATTGGGAAGTCTGTTCACATGGATGACATATGTCAGCTGCCTGTTTTGCTTTACAATGAATGAGAGGTCGGCCTCTGCCAGGCTGCAGGTCAGCCAGGGGCTGAATGAAGAGGGCTCCACTCTAGGCACTAACACGGCTGGGACCGTGACTTTCTCAAAGTTTCTATTTGTTTTAGAAAACAGCCCTTTGTTTTTGCTGATTGGTTGGTGGGTTGGACTGGACGGTTGGTTGGTTGGTTGGTTGGTTGATTGGTTGGTTGGTTTGGCTTACAGGCAAGTCCTAGCCTACACACAGAACTGTGAGACCCACCTGTGCACAATATTATCTTTGACTAGTGGCCTTTACTCCTGTTTTAACCCACAATTTGATGCAGAACATGGAGTCTCTTCAAGGTTCCTGGCGCCCACCTGCACCACTATTTTCCATAGCATGTTCTGGGTTTCCTTCCATCCACATGGCTCCATTCTCTATCTCCTAGAAATTCACTGACCTTTCTTACCCATTGGTGGCCCATCTCTCTTCCCCTCCTCCTGGTCTTCTCACTACAGGTTAGCTATTTCTGTCCTCTTTTCCCCAGTGGTATTTGAGAAATGTCAAAGGGCAAATATGTGCTCAATCTTCTATCTTCAAATTGAAGCACATGTGTTACAGAGTATGTTCCATAACCCCTGGCATATCACTTCTGAAGGAACGCATCACACACTAGTAACATCAAACTGAGAATGGGGTCGAAGTCAAAATCTGAGTTTGGGATTTAATTTACCAAAACTCCAATAGTTTGAACATCTTGGTTTTTATTTCTGGACTGGGGAGAACTGATGGCCTCTGTCTTCATATCATGGCTAAGGGCAGGATTTGGAAACATTTTGCCCCTAAAGATTGCGTGAACTCAACAAAGAAAACACTGGCTATGTACAATGATGATAGTGATCTTTCTAATTTGTCTCAAGTAGGTAGCCTATCAGTCATAGCATTTATTAATTTTTAATCCAGCTACATAGTTTGCTGCTGGCCTGTAAAAATAATACATGAATCTGCAGAGGAGGAATAAAGTTGACGTAGTCTATGAAGCTTATAAACCCAGCCCTCGTCATTGCAACAGAGTTTGACAAATGGATCTTATGGAAACTCTCTTTCATTAGCAATGTTACTACAGCAACATGAACATTAGGCCTGATTTTAGGAGAAACTAATCTCTAAATTTGAATCCCCATGATACTCAGGTGGATAGAGGAGATATAAGAGATTTTCTGAAGAACTGTTTTTAAGTTTCTAGGACTGTAATATATGAGTTATTCCAGCTTCGGAAGTCCATTTCACAAATTTACCTGGGAAGGAATCTGAGGATTGGACACTGACCATGGAGCACAGAGGTCAGAGAATGCCACAGACCATGCGGCAGCTCTATAGGACACGTCAGCAGGAAGCGAAGGATAGTGTCTGGAATTGTAGGTGGATCCTTTTACCTCCTGCTCTAATGAAGCACCTCCTAACAACAGAGGATGTAGAAGACCCAGCTGGCAGCTAGCCTCATCCCTCTTCCTAAACAGTGAGCCATGGATGATTCCTTCTACCCTAGAGGGTCAGGTCCCCAGGGTTCCTGCAATAACCCCCCCCCCCGGGAAGTGCCCTACCCTGGTGGCAGCAGCAGATAGCTGTTCGCGTCATAGCACATCTGCCTTCCACCACACCGTTCCTCAGGGCTCTGAGCTGAGCGGCTGGCTTCCCCTTCAGAAATCTAGTGTTTCTGGGTTGCCTGAGTGGCACAGTCGGTTAAGTGACCGACTCTTGATTTCAGCTCATGTGGTGTGATCTCATGGTCATGAGATCGAGCCCCACATGGGGCTCCACACTCAGCCCGGAGTCTGCTTGAGATTCTCTCTCCCTTCCCCTCTGCCCCCCTTGCCCTTGCTCGCTCTCCCTAAAATAAATAAATAAATCTTAAAAAAAGAAAAAGAAAAAGAAAGAAATCTAGCATTTCTGGTCACTTCTGTGTTTTACAACCCGCATGAAACATGCCCAACAGGAAAACCATTTCATATTCATTTTCTTTTTCTATAAACACCCACGTGTATTCATGATAAGTAGAGTTTTAACAAAGCTTCTGTGAGAACAGTATAGATGCAATACTAAGTAAAGATTTTTTTAAATCAGCCCTTTAAAATGTCTCCAGTGTGGACATATTTTAAAGCTCTCCAGGTGAGAGAGCAACTACTTATTTGCAAGGTTTTGCTCGGCACTTATTCCCTACAGTAACTTGATGGCACCTATTTATCTCATTACTCTTTAATGGATAATAAGACATATCTAAAAGAGAAAAGACCACACAAGAGGAAATTCTGCATGGGACTGTCACAAAGCAACCTAGGCGGAAAATAACAGACTATTAGTGAAATGCTAAACTGGAAAATAAGTACCTGAACACCACATTCGCAATGTACATAGATAGAGAACAAACACTGAACTGTTTAAGCTCTCATCAGTCTAAAAAGAACACAGAAAATATCCAAAACAAGGCTGGAGACCCATTAGAGTTTAAAAGTGTTTGCTTTCAGTTAGTTGAAGTATTTTCCAGGCAGGCTTAGATTTGTTTTTTTGTTTGTTTGTTTGTTTCAGATTCTCATTGTAAGGCAGTTTTCACAGCAACCGATAATTTTTTTAAATTTTATTTTATTATGTTATGTTAGTCACCATACATTACATCATTTAGTTTTTGATGTAGGGTTCCATGATTCATTGTTTGCGTTATAACACCCAGTGCTCCATGCAGTACATGCCCTCAATACCCATCACCGGGCTAACCCATCCCCCACCCCCCTCCCCTCTAAAACCTTCAGTTTGTTTCTCAGAGTCCATAGTCTTCGATAATTATTCTTAAAGCACATGCACGTGTGTGTGTGTGTGTGTGTGTCTGCGCGTGCACGCATGCACACGTGCACGCACCTTGCAAAGTGAAGAGCTTGTTGTAGTTCATGGCCCTGCTTACACATGATCAGGATGGCAGGAGCACATTCCTGGAAGGTCTCTGCTAACTATTGCCTTTTCACACCCGTGATTCAAACTGTTCAGTCAGCTAAAATGGATAACAAGTGACCTGGCGCAAATTACAGGAATTTGCAGGACAAGCTCCAGAAAGCACTCGGCCAAATGCCTGTGCAGTTCTATTAGACAACCCACAAATTCTTCTGGGAACGGTCCAGAGGCCACTTTGACAATGAGCATTTCTGATTCAGGGCATCTTTAAGCCCATCTCAAAGTGAACGCAGAGCATTACTTGAGAACTGAGTCACTTCCAGGGCTGAGGAGTGGCTGTGTTTTTAATTTATCTATTGAACTTCAGTCATGATGAGTAATAATCCTATAAAAAATATCAGTTCTTCACAGGAATGTCAATACCTGAAGTCGGGTGAGTGGTTTGTGGGCTTCCACGGAGGACTCACACACACCCGATTTTAAATGCCAAACAAAAAATACCCATAGACATTTTACAGTCATGCGAGTACAAGAGAACAGTGAGACTTTGTACCTGCTTTTTCTGTTTGTTATTTTCATTTTCTCTGGTAAGCACACTAAAATATAACTCATAAATATGTTCTTGATTTATAAGAGCTAGGAAAGTGGAGCGTTCCTTGATTGCCTTTCTTCTCCCATAATTGAATTTCTGCTCGTGGTACTGCTCAGAGGAAAGGGAGGGGGGGATCTGAAGTCCTCGGAACACTTAACTGATCATACGTCCAGGGCTTCCCACAAGTCATCTCATTTAACTCATAAGCTACCCTAGGAGATCGCTGGCATTATTGCTTCAGTTCTACAAAGAGGCTGAAATTCAAAGAAGCTACTTAGCTTTCCAAGGTCACAACATTAGCAAGTTTTATATAATCTGTCTGACTTCAGAGACAATGCTTCTCCCTTGACCTTATTTCTTTGAACCAACTCAAAGTATTAACTAAAAATGCTGAAATGGTGATTTTTCTTCTTGACCTTCCTTAAAGATGAAACCAACATTGGTTGTACTCTTATAAATGACATTATGTTACATTAAGTCATGAGAAAAATCAAAGAAACTCATTGTCTCCTTTTGGGTTTGTTTGGTTTTTTTGTAGGTGCAGTTTGCTTCTTTGTTTTATAGATTGAATTCAAGATTAATTCTCAGACTACTTCCGAGATAACCCGAAGTAATTTACCAGCTGGAGTGTAATGTAAAATATGACATTTGTTTCAGAAATAGAACTGAGTTGATCATCCATTCATTCAGTAATTCACCAAGTATATACTACACCAAGCACTTACTACGACTAAGATTAAGCCATCATTACAATTAAGTATTGAGTAATGCTCTAGCAGTAAGAGGAAAGGGGAAATATGTTACAGTACAAAGTTTGCATTTCCTGAACAGTTAAAACTATAAATTTCACCCTAGAAATAAAACATTCCCAGAACAAAAATCATGTAACAAAAATCTCAGCTGAGAAAACTAAAACTACCATCTTGCAAAAAACAAGACATGCTGTTCAAATGGACAACACTGAATCAATCCTCCACACACTTCTGCTTTATAGAAATTAGAGTCTTGGTCATCAAACAATGTGGATAAGTAACTGGCACAAGAAGCATTTCTGGACTCTCAGACAATAGTATAAGTTTCTAGTCCCAACATTACCTGGGGAAAAATATCTTCACCCTAGAAAATATATTTTTCAAAAGTGAATTTGATGGAAGAGGATACCAATCACCCATTTTTTTGAAGGCTGTTGTAAACATTCAAAAACAAATATGTAAAATATTTAATATAAAATAGATGTATTAGGTATTGATTATTTAGTTTTTGTTTTGCGGGGCTTGAGTGACAACTTCTCAAGAAGCAGAAAGAGGGGGAAAAAAATGCCTCAGACATACACAAACAGCGCCATTCGCTTCTTTGTGATAGACCCTGATTCTTCCGGCGACCTTCCTGACTCCACCCTCTTCTTTATGATTTGGAGTTGAGAAGGAATTGAATGTAGTGAATAGTTCTTCACAAAAATGCAGGAAGATACCAAACACAGAGGTAATATAGTGATAACATGAGGTCTCTGTTTCATGATTCTTTTCTTCTTAAAATAAGACTATCTTTCTTGGACCTCTCCCAACTTAATATTCTGGTAGCATTTGGCATCTTTGACAACCCCACTGTTTTTTAGAGCCTGTCCTCAATTGCTTTTGGGATACAAGTGCTTTAGTGATTATCTCCTTCCCTTTGGGACCACTCCTTCCTCACTCTTACCCTAGCTTCTCTCAACCACCTACGAGGACTGTTAGGGCACAGTACCTCCATCTAAAACAAAAACATTTAACACTCTGCTCTGCTCAGTCTGTGCTCTTCTTGAGGGAACCTCATTCATTTCTCTTGTTTCCACTGTCCCCTCAATTATTGTATGAAGACTCTCATAGAGTCGCAGCTGAGACTGTGTCATCTGAGCTTTCTGTTTGCTCAGCAGATATTTAATGGGCTCTCACCAGCATCTCAAACACAACATGGCAGAAACAACACATTTTCTTGCACTGTGCCTCATCCTGCACCTTATGCATCAGGCAATGGCACCCCCATTCTTCTAGTATGCGGAAAAATATTTGCGTACATTATTAGTTTTACCTCAACATTTTCTAAAAAGGTAATGTTTTAACCCTGTTTTGGTAAACACCTCTTTGGGAATCCAATAAAAGCTGTGTGCCCTTGTGGTGGTCTTGAGAATGAACCTCTCAGATCTCCAACTGCCGAAGTGTCACTGACCAACCACCCCAGCTTCGTGCTTGGAAACAGAGCTGCTGCATTTGTGCTCCAGCTACGCTTCTGACAGACTGTGCCTAGAAAATTACTAAACACAGCAGGAATACTAAGGTATGGCCATTCCTGGGAGAGTAGGGACTCCTTCGACCAGTAATTTGGCTGGAGGATTTGCCCATGGCTTTGCTGAACCTTCTTTAGGTGGCACAGCATTCTAAAAGTCTTCCACCAAGCTTCCTTTCTTCTTTCCTTCTGTGAGGGTTCTCCCAGCCCCTGCCAGTTCCCTCCCCATTCTCCCCCACAGGCATTTCCCGTATGAAAATTCTTAAATGTTTAATAGCACGTTGTCATCCGCTTGTTGGGGGATGTGGGCTAACAGAATTATTTTCCACTTAAACTCACAATTGCACTCCCACAAAATTTGACACACAGCTTTTGAGGTTCATGCATCCCCTCAGGTCACCCACGGGACTTGTAGGGGCCCCTCGGCCACCATTAAAAACTCTGCCCTGAAACCTGCTTTTTTGATTTCTACTCCCACTGCCTTCCCTTTATATTTGTAATTCAGGCTTGTCTTCATCTTTCATCTGACATATAACACGGTCTTATAATGTATATTTCTCCTCCCAAATGTCCTTTTCAAATTCATTATTCATAATCCTTTAACTTTTTTCTAAAAGAAATATAATCTATTTTTGCATCACTTGCCTGTTCACAAACCACCATTACAGGATAGCCCACTGGCCAAGGTCATCTCTGCTTCACCTAGCCTTTCTCCTCTCCATACTCGTCACCCATCTTCAGGCACAAGCGACTTTTGTCACCTCTTAGGTTGCTCCCGTACCTTAAACTGGTCTTTTCCCTAGTCCTGCCAGTTAACGTTATCCTTTTAGGCCCAGTTTGAAAGCCACTTCCTCCCTGAAGTCTACTTTCTACCTTTAGCTCAGTGTTCATCATAAATGGTTTTGTGAGGAGCTGCCTTCCCTACTACATCGTAGATTCCATGCTTTCCTCCCCACAGAACAGTGCCTCTCCAGTAGCAAGCGCTTAGTAATTATTCATTGACCTGACCCACACCCAAATGCCTACAGAATAAACTCAATGCTCATCGCACTGTCACTTAACACCCTTCATAATCAAGCTGCACACAGCACTTACTCAACCCATGGCAAGGTCATCCTCAAGAAACCTCACACAAAGATGTTTTTGTGCCAGCAAATTGACCACCATCCAGTGTCTGAAAGCCTCAGAAACCAAAAGCGGATCTTTTCCATTAGCCAAACTCATGAGGATAATGTAGGAAACCAGAATGCCAGTTTATTATTTTATAGTAGGAAATTCTTGTGGTAGAGACTAAAATATTTAAGACATCTATGATCAGTCATTATCTCTCTGTAGACAAATCTAAAAGGAATGCTAAGTTATAATCAAAAGAATGCTTGGTGAGTATAGAAAGAGAAGAACAAAAGTGAGGAAGAATCAGATTAATTGAATATTTGATAAGATCATTCAATCACTTATTTGTTCATCTAACTGAGTAGCTATTCATATCTTCTGAAGCTGACATCTGCCCATGTGGTGCTCTTACCAGTAACACTAAAAGACTAGAAATCATTTGGATAAAACTCCCTTCCTCTTAACAGACTTTGACGGGGATGGCCAATTTTCATTTATTCCTTTTAGAACACCCATTCATTCTGAATACCACTTACTGGTCACTTTACTCTGTGCTGCTAGATTTTCATTTAACCCTCCATTGAGTGAGCATGATATATCATCAGCCAAATTGTAAACTCTTTGAAAACAAGGATTTTGCCTTATAGAGTAACAGTTCAGATAGCTATTATGCACTTACAGAAAGAGGGTAGAGGATGGGTCCCCACATAAGATTACAGCCCCACCTGGCCAGCTAGAACTTCTAGAGCCTGCCAAAGCATCTCTTCTCCTATGGGAGGAGATTCCCTCAAAAGGCACTTTTTTCTTTCTGCTGTTGTCTTTCCCCAGTCCCTCCCTGGGACTCTCTGCCATGTATGATATTGCAACATCTAGAAGACTCTTCCTGGCCAAGTAACCACCCCCCCAACCCTGATGCTCCTTCCATCACTACAGGTTTTTCTGCCATAGTCCAGGATTAAACCCTACTGGCCCCATCCCTTGCTCCATCTTCCACCTCTGCCTTACCTCTATTCTTTAGCCTTTCTTGCTGCCTTGGTAGTCTCTATGGTCCTTCCCAACCATATGTTTCCTGTGTCCTAACCCCAAGTTCCTCATCCTCCACCCCATCTGTGCCTGTACCCAAAATGAAATTCCATGCTCTTGCTGAATGTGTTGCCCTTAGAGCACCTACACCCACTCTCCCCCCCCCCCCAAGCCCAGCTACAGGGAGAATCACCACTGGAGGCCCCAGAAACATAGTGATAATTGTCCTTCCCAAGGAGCAGAAGGTTACTGGGTCATCCAATTAGGACAAGTGTCTAGCTCCATTCCCTTGCAGGAGTTGCATTTGTGGGAAGACTTTGGAGTTCTCCCTCCCCCCCACATGATCAGCACCTTGGCCAGCAACAAAGGAGCCCCTTGCTAAGGAATGGGACCACGTGGATTTTCCAAGGCCAAGGCCATGGGGTTCAGACCAGAGATGACCAAGTCATGAGACGTGAGTTCCAGGATGTGAACAGAGTCATGGCAAACCACCGGGTGTTCCCCCGGAACAGGTGTTCTGTGATGCAGGGCAAGGAGAGGCTCTAGGCAGCCCTGATTTTCACATGTTCATCCACTGGTAGGAGCTGAAGACAGCACACTAGGTCTGAAAGGCCCAGCTACCTCCTGCCTCTGATGACTCTGGCAGCAGCATTCAAGATTACGGGCAAGGAAAGGACAGATGAACTCAAAGAATGTGGAGGCAGAAGGGAAAGTGGAGGCTCTCTAGACCCCACCATGAAGGAAGAGAACCAGAGTAGGAGGTTTTTGACTTCAGCCTTAACTAGCCTCAAGAAACACTCTCGGTCCAGCCTACTCTCCAAACGGCTCTACTCTGAGAATCCAGGTGTGGCTGAAGCAATAGGAAGTCGGTCCTTATTTCTCATGCAGCCTAAGGTCAGTCTCTCTAACTGTTGCACTTCCTGGCCTTTTTCTCAGGGAGACTGAGAGAGGATGAGACTTCTGAGAAGCAGCAGAAAGAAACAATGCCTTTTGAGGGGTTCTCTGCCCACAGGAGAAGAGCTGCTTTGGCAGCCTCTATAAGTTCCAGCTGGCCGGGTGGGGACTTACCCTCTGCCTCTCCAAACCTGTCCCCTATTTCAGGATTCATTCAAACTTGCCTGGAGTCATACAGCTAATAAGAGGCAAAGCCAAGACTTGAACTTGTTTTGTCGAACATATAACCACTATACAATATTACCTCTGTAAAGGTCCAAAATTTTTTTTTATTATTTTAAATACATCTTAATGAAAACCTTTCAGAAATGGAGCATACATTTCCACAGACTCAAAAATAGGGAAAACTAAACACAGCCCCTCATTTCTACACCCTAGTCACTGAACAAAAACAGTGGCTGTCATGGCATGATCCCAATTTAACTCACACATCTTCAAATGAACTCCCCTAGCCCTTGCCGATGGGTGAACATGAGGAGAAGGAAGAGGAACCTCGGTTTGCCTGCACCGCTCTCTTTACACTGACTTGGTTCCCCCCTAAATGTTCAGAACCATATATATTTGGACTTGTATACTATACAACTGGTTTCCACCCAGCACACTGGCCTGTAGCACCCCACTGAGTTCCATAATGCTGCTGGCTTCATGCCCGTGTTTCAGTGTGCAGGCCCCTCTTCATACAAATACATCTTCCCAAGAGTGGCGTTGTGTCCTGAGCTTCCTGGCTTCTGGCCTGGTGGTTCTTCCTTGATGGAAAGCCTAATGGCCAGTGATCTCTTCTAAGTAACGTGTGCCAACCACGTTGAGCTTCTGTGATCCGGATTTTGTGAGAAGCCTGATGTTTGCTTTCTGTAACGACTTATGGAAAGCAATTGCTGTTAAATCAGTGTTTTCCTTTTCTTTATTTTTTTTTTCATTATTCTCTAATTGTTTGGTCTTTGGTGCAAACTTGTTTTCCTTCATAGGGTAAAAACTGCTTCATGATAAAATGTTTTATTTTGAGCTTATAAATATATTTTACGCTCAATTTTAACATTTATTATTTTGTGCCCTGGAAAACAGCATTTTGGCCAGATCTTGATTCAGGATTGTTATCATGAATACACAATATTTTATTCTTATATAAAATATGGTTCCATGTCTAGAATTGGTTTTTTTATTGTTATTACTTCTGAACTTAACATTTCACTGGCTCTGACCACATCTCTAGCTATTACTGAGACATTTGCTTTCTCTTCCTGTCTCAGCACACTGCTTCTCATCTGAAGAGCAGGGTAAGCCAGCCTCATGTGTTTGTTAAGAAGCCCTCATCCAGAAGATCCAATAAATCTGAGAGAAGAACTAAGGAAATAAATACATGGTTTCATTTGGGGCAGAGTTTCTGAAGTGAGGCTTTTTAATCCTTACTTCTGAGCCAGACCTGTGTTTTGAAGTTGATATTTTTCAGTGGAAGATGTAAGGCAGATAAGTGGGATATTACATTCCTTCGGTAACCACACGGCATCCCAAAGGACGAAGACGACATTTGTTTATTGATGACAGACCAGGGTTCCTGAAGGCCATCATCTACCTGAGGCCCTTCCTTGATAAACTCTCCCTTCCAGTGTCTGAGAAGAGTCTAGTCTGAAAAGACTCTCTCATTTCTAGTTATGCTGGTGGTATCCTCGCTGGGCAAAAATGTGTGAACAAAAAGGAGAGAAATATAATATGTAACCATTACAACCTTACTGTCAAAACCAGAGTTCCGTGAGCAGAGTGGTTATTGACTTACTTGCGAAGCTTAACTACGTGTTTTTCCAATTCGTTTGGGTACTGTTGGGCCTGGGAAATGTCCCCTCACATTTCTTTTTTGTCGTGGTCAGCCCTGATATCTTCCTTCACGGGTCCTGTCCGAGAATGCTTGTCATGCCAAGTAGAGGCAAGGGTTCCAGTTAGGGCCCTCTCCGAAATACAGCAACTCCCACTCTAAAATACCATGACCAAAGATGAATAAGCCCCACGGCCAAGGATTTACGGCCAAAATTCTTCCAAATTACATTGGATAACAAACAAACCCTTCTGACTCAGAGGACCTCTAATTAATTAATTATAGGGCCCAACTAAAATCATTTTTGGCAGATATTGTCCAAAATGTAATTGGGTCATATTCAATTATCTCATACAACAGGTACATTTATTTAGAAGCTAAAATGAGTATGTCTTTTAATTAATGCATCCTGGAGGTCTCACCAGAACACTGCTTTGATCAAAAGTGTGTTTATCTGTGGGCACATTAACCAGGTTTTATGTGGTCATTGAGGGGAACTAGAAACAACTGCTCAACAATTGTTTACAGGCCCAAAGCTTCTTCACATGCTCTATAGCATAAGATTTTCAGGACTTAATTAATCATTTTCTTCAAGTACCAGAAAAGCCCCAGAACTAGTTCCTAAGAACTACGCTAGTTTCCTGCATTTGGCCTCCATGCAGTGGTCCAATGGCTATTAATCCAAATAGACAGCATATTTTGCCTACTCTCATTTCATAAAGTAGTATAAAATGGCCATCTGTTTATTTTTTATTTCCAAAGAACATACTTCCACCCTCGATTGCCATACTGTCTCTCTTTAAAAGACAGTGTCCAAAATACAACACCAAACTGTCAGCTGTCTAATTCTTACCAAAACTTTAGGTTTAGAAAAGCAATGTCCATGGACAGTTATTTAGAATATATGACCCAGCGGCACATAAAGTCTATCCTTTGATCAAACTTGACAGCAGAATGCAGAGAACAGAATCAAGTGGTCTTGGCTTCTGCAGGACTGCCTTCCCAACTGTACTGTAGGTGCCAAGCCCTCGGCTTTGATCGAGAGACCGCAGAGGGGAAGGCTTGCAAGACCAGATGCCACACTTGCTGTAAGAATTTCACTTGAAGACACTGCACTTGCAGTCACTCAGTGCCCCTGTTATGAACCTACCAGGAAATGCACTTTGGAATCCATGCTAACATAATCTATAGGCACCCGAAGAGATATAAACCTTGTTAAAATCACGGGTGTCGCTGACTCTGGGCTGCAATAATGGGTAGGTTACTCCAGTCCAGATATCAATATGATGGCACCTGGAGGAGCTCCTTAACTCAGGACTTTATGGATCTATTAAAACGACCAGTGGGAACTATATACTTTATACTATATAGTAAACTTGAACCTCACTTATTTACAATGACTGGGAATTCTGGACAACGGAGTTGTGGTATCAGTTCCCGGACCTTAATAAAAGGCTTGGCTGCCTGGGACTTTGAGAATCACTTTGTTTTCCTCCTCCTCCTCTTGCCTTGTTCCCATCCTGCGGACGAATGTGCTCTACCACCACTCTTGCCCCACTCAGGGCTGAGCTGAAATTCTTTCTTGTTTCTGAGCACTTTCTTATGAGATTCTGTGCTGTTGCTCATGTTCATGTCGCAGGAGCCTTCAGCACTTACTAGGTGAGGAGGGCACCTCTGCAGGTGTCCTCTGCCAAGTCCATTTACGAGCCCACGGAGGACAAACTGCCTCTTTCTTTCCTCGGCGTCTCCAATCCACACCCTACATGAAGGCAGGTTCTGCTGGCCCAGCACTGACACAACGAGACGGTTTACTTTTGCATATATTGCCTCGCAAAAGTAATTTTCTACGGAGTCGCACATTGAGTAGAAAGCTGGGGCACCAAGGCAGACTCCAGCTAACTCTCTAGGAAACCGCATCCTTGGCTGCTACAGCTCAGGAGGGATCCCTGCTGGACAACCTTACTTATAGCACAGTGGAAGGAGCAAGGCTTTTGGTGCCTTTGGACTTGAATTTGAATCCTTACCTTGCCTCTTGCTAGCTGTGTGATTTCAGGCAGGCTAGCTAACCTCTCTGAGCCCTGGTTTGTTCATTTATAGATAGTACTCACTTTGACAAGGTTGTAGTAAAGGTTGCAAACTCCGGCTTCTCTTGAAGAATGGAGGCGGGAGGGGAGAAGAAAGGAGGAGGAGAGGACAGGGCCCGAAAGAGATGTATTTTTTTCACTAAGAATGAAAAAGCACATCTCCCTCTTTTCCCTCTGACTCTCAGAAAACTTAAAGAGATAAACTGAATATTCAGTTTGAAGAGTAGATAAAAATCTTCTGAGCTACAATTTTGAATGCTTATTTCTCCTGGATCTTTTGTTCCTACTTTTACCTATTCCTGGGTCCTCATTTTTAAGTCATGTTTATGGTTCATTATTTTGTGTGAATTCTTTTTATTGATGTGGGGTTTGAGCTTTGCTTGAGGTCTGCAGAACATCTCAAATCTTTTATGGAATGAGATGTGATATACATATTATATATTATATATATATAATATGTATATCACATAGGTATATACAGATATATATATATACCTATGCATTACTATGTTTAGAGATATTGCTATGAACATTTTTGTGGAACTATACAATAATATATAAAGCAATCTCACACCCTGTCTTACTTAATCCTCCCAATGACCTTGTAAAATAGACATTAGTAAGTCCATTTCTGAGAGGAGGCAACCCGGGCTCTATGAGTGGCCTTCCTCAGATTACTTAACCTCTGGCAAGGGTCAGAATTTGACGTGCAACCCAAGTTTTTGAGATCTCAGCCCAGTGTTTTTTTCTTCTGCGTCTGAGCTGCCTCTCCAGAATATGAGCCATTTCAGGTTTGCTGCTGGGCCTAATAAATAACACCCATAACAACAGTGCACGTTTATTGTGCACCTGCTCTGTGCCAGGCATTTCATATGCATTATCTCATTTAGTGCTCCCGACAAGCCAATGCTAATAGGGTAATAGTCCCTTCTAAACTATGAACAACACAAAGGCAAGCTCCCCAAGGTCAAGGCCAATAAGGGGAGGACTTGGGATTTGAACCCAGGCTAGTACAACTCAGGGGCTCTCACTCTTACCCACTACCCTCTACATGCATCAGTTCTGTCACCAAGTGACACTTCCTGAGGGCAACGTTCAAAGGACTCTGGACTTGTGTGATGTCACCGTGTGGCTGTGACAGAAAAGCAGACAGCAGCAGCAGGCTGTCCCCGCTTCCTTGACCTCTTGCCAGAAGGGAGCTGGCTGTAAGTGGGCAGCCGGACAGCCTACACCACTAACCTGCCACGGCTCATTAGAGTCCCAGGCTCTGTGATCTCATTCGGTTCTGAGAGAAAGGGTCATGATCACCACCTTTGTGTCCCCCAATTCATGCTTTCCTTTAGGGTCAACCTGTGCCCTGTGATTTTCTTACCATTCTCTTTGCTGCCGGCCTTAAGACTAACACGTATGGTAATAACAAAACACGCATTCTAGGGACCGGCCCTTAGAAGCATCCTGGGACTGTTTTTGGAAGTATAATTATTACCTTGAAGTCTGTTCTTTTTATCTTTTGAATTTATTCAGCTTTAGAGCCTCTTGTCTTAAGATAGGCTTTTAGGTTACAATAAACAAGGTTAAATATTTCTGGAAGTATTCAAAGAGGGAGTGTTTTTTCATCTTAATATATGCTTTTAATGTTAGAAGGATTATTTTATTTTCTCTGCTGCTTGTTGCTCCTCTCACCTGAAGCTCCAAGTTTGTCTCTGTTGCTCTGTCCCTTGCTCCTAGCAACACCTGAGGTCTGATCTCCACCCTCTACTGGATCCCTGATCTTAGGCAGCTCCCCAGCTTCTTGAAGACTTGATTTTGTTAAGCTTCTTTTCAATCATATAATGAGGATAATAACCACCCTTTCCACCCATTGGGTTGTTAAGATTTGATGAGATTTTGTAGTGCTTCGAAAACCATGTGTTATTGCATCAGAATGTAAGATCGTCACCGTGTCAAGCATCATGCCTGACAAAGGATGCGTGCTTAAGGGACACGCCAGCATTCATCACAAAGGCATTTGGGCCTGTGGCAGTTATCTGGAAGGACACTAGGAAATTCTATAACTCTGTCCCTTCGCCTACCTGTCATGAATCATGGGCATTGATTTTGGAAATGAGGTTCTGATGACCAGCATTTTTACCCAGATCATCACAAATAAGTCTGTAGAGATGGAACAGGGTGTGTGAGTGCAGCTTCCTTTTTTAGTGACATTTCTCATTCTTCTCAAAACAGGAGTCAGTGAACTATAGCCAGTGGGCCAAATCCACCCCATTATCATACATCCCACAGGCTAAGAATAGGTTTTACAATTTTAAATAAGTGGGGGGGGGGGAATCAAAAGAATCACATTTGTGCCATTTGAAAATTATATGGAATTCAAAATTCAGTGTCTATAGTTTTTCATTTTACCAATAAAAAATTTTGTGAGAATTTATTTTTTCTTATTCTATAAGTACCTACATCACTCTCTAGATTTTTGCCTGTTGGTCTGCAATGCCTAAAATCAGTACTATTTGGCCCTTTACGCAGAAAGTTTGCTGACCACTGTCTTAAAGCACTCATTCTGCTCTGGAGTCCAAGGGACTCAGAGGTCCTCACCAATTTGAATGCTGCCATGCCACCCAGAGACTTCATTTGTGCTGAGACTCTACGGGAGAGGTGTCCTATATACAGAGAAGACTGAGGCTTGGGGACTGAGAGAGCAGATGGGTCCATTTAGGACTCAGTCTGGAGGGGAATGGCCAAAAAAAAGGAAATGTGGCAGTGAGAAAAAGAGAGATGGAAAAAGCTAGCCGTGGAAGAAGCCAGTTCGTCAGTCCCCTCAGAGATGTGCCCACATACAAGGGTGTGGTGTGTGAGGTCTCACTGCCCTGCGTGGGCAGTCTGGGCACTGGACCCAACACCATTCCCTCTCTTGCAACAGAGGGCTCTGATGCTTCCTCCAGGGAGACAGGAGGGAGTCTGCAATGCAGAACACACAGCACTTGGGACCCCCTAGTGCTCCACTGGAGGCTTCTCCCGCACCGCCTCCACCCCTCCCTGCCCCTCCTCCACTCAGCCGCTCAGCTTCCTCTCTCAGGGCAGGTTGCTCCCAGCCTCCAAGAACGGCAGGCCCCCTCAGTCTCGCCTTCCTTCCAGGCCTTTGGTTCCTCTCATCTCCTGTGCTCTGTGCAGACTATCTCGCATCCCAGCACTTACAGTCTGACTTCCTTGAGGTCTGCGAGCAAGTGTGCTCCTGGGGGTGGTGGGGGAAGGATGGAGATGAGGGTGGTGATGGGATCAGAAATGACCCCTGAGCTCTCCTGGCCCACGGAGCACTGGGGACCATGGTGGTGCTGTGAGCGTCCCCACTGGCCGTCTGGAAGTATTGGCAAGTGCTGCCGTCTCTGGATCGATTTCGCACACATGGGAAGACAGCCATGGCTGCGGAAAGTGGGGCCAGACTCACGACAGAGGGGAGAGATCAAACCAAGAGGCGTAATCTCCCTGGCACCTGCCAAGACCCAGGGCATGGAGCTGAGTTTGGCAAAAACTGAGGAGGTGACCCAGGAGTGACCGTCACTGAGCCACGTGGGACAAAAACCAGCCTTGCCGTGGTTCCGGGGATGTTCAGCCTGAGGCTGTCCAGTCGTTATCAGGGCTTTACCTCGTGCGCAGTTTACATTTGCCAGGTATGGTGCGCAAGGTCAAAACATCAGTGAAGGGCACCCACGGGTGGCTCAGTTGGTTAAGAGACTGCCTTCGGCTCAGGTCATGATCCTGGAGTCCCGGGATCGAGTCCCACATCGGGCTTCCTGCTCAGCAGGGAGTCTGCTTCTCCCCCTGACCCTCCCCCCTCTTGTGCTCTCTCTCTCTCTCTCATTCTCTCTCTTTCAAATAAATAAATAAAATCTTTTTTAAAAAATCGGTGAAGCTACTGAATGCAGCTTTGCAAAGGGCAATGGCAACTAATGACCTGCGCAAACGCACGGAACAGCCCTTTGATTAGGGAGGGAACTCCCGGGGGAGGGAGGGAGGACCTGGGAGGGCCACTGAGCCACCTGTGCAACCAAGGATAGAATGTCCCTGACGACATCCCTACACGTGCCCTTTCCTGGGAAGAGTCTATTGTAAGAAAACGAAAGCTTATTTTGCCTCCAACTTCTTTAAGCAGAAATGAAGTCTTAACGAGTAAAATAACCCTGATTAGCACAACACTGCGGAGAAGCCTCAAGGGTCTGGTTTCACGGCCCCGCTGGACTTTCACTTCAGGCAGTTAAGCGTTCCCAAGAAAATCCCTTCTCTTTACGTGGCTTCGTCAGCTGCATCACTTTGTGAAACAATTTTTGAAAGACGAAACACAATAACCCCCCACACTTGTACTGCTCTTATCTGTGACGCCTCTTGCAAGCTCCGGCTAATCTTTCATATGCTTAATTTCTCCCCGCCCCCAGGCCGCAACCATTAAATTAAAAATAATAATAATAATAATAATAATAAAGACGGAGAGGGGGAAAAAAAACAGACGTCCGTTGTATTACTCAGCAAGAGTGGGTGATTTGTAAGATTCTAAAAATCCTTCCAGCCCTGCTTATTTTGACAAAACTACTTAACAGTTCAAGCAATGAACTACAGGGCATAAAAGTATAATCTGCAGAGAAAAACTTAATCCTCTACAGTAACCTATTTGAATCTCCTCAAACACATTTCAGTGTGTAGGCCTGGAGAATTAAGTCAATTGTTTGATCTGAGAAGAAAGGCAATTAGGGCTCTCTCTTGATCTTTCTGGTTGAATTCTAGTCAGGGGCAGCCACTGTGCTCAACAGCTCCATTTGAGACCCCTATTATTATAATAATAGAGGTGAGCATTAGCATTGCTACAGTTAAGGGTCTTGCTGCATTTTCATTATGAGTTGTTTTATCTGGGAGTTTTCTATTGTGATGGGCTAATATTCAGCATACAGATGATTAGCTAGCTGTGTTTTTTGTTTTTTAAACTTCATTCAAAGCTTCTTCCTTAACCAGACAACTATTTCAGTAGGAATGAGGGAAAAGTTCGAGAAGCAGCTATCTGGGTGATGGGACAGCTGTGTTCATTCACCGTTGGGTCACTGGCAGAGATCTGACAGGGGGTCTCTTCAAAGGGATGTCTCTGGGGCCTGTGACGGTGGAAGACGGAGATGCATAATCTAGTTGGGGTGGTACAGAGGGAGAACTGGGGGTTCTGCCCTCATTTGCTTACAGCAGCTCCCAAAGTCCCAAACAGGAGCCGCAATCTAGTTGGAGGTGCCAACTGGAGCTGTGTTTACATAGTACAATTATATGAGATTGGATAAGATCATTAGTCCATAGCAAGGGATATTGGAGAGGGAGTTGCTACTGGAGATTATAAGATCAGGGGACTACCACCTGTCCCAAGCCACCCATTTGGTGGCGTCACTGATGACCATGCCTCTCCTCGGGCTTCTGTGGCTCTGTCTCATAATCTAGAATAAAACTCCTGAAGCTATTCTTTTGTCTTGTCCATGTATGTGAGTCCCCCGTCTTGGAGAGGGGTGAAAGCAACAGCTCCGGGAAGACAAGAGAGGACGAGCTAGTTCCTCTGTTTCCTGCAGGGCTCCCCTGCGCTCGTGCTGTCCTGTTCTAGCCTCTGGCTCCTGACCAAGTCCAAGTGTCGGAGGTCCAGAGAGGGTGCAGATGCTGTCTTCCAAGGGGTCATTTTCTCCGCCTCGGCCCGAGAGTTCCTGCAGGAGGGTGCTTGGAGCAAGCCAGAGTTTTGCTTTAGGGTAGCTGAAGCTTGTGGAATAATGGCAAGGAGGAGTCTGGTGTTTTTTATTCCGTCGATGGTGACAGAGAGCCCAACGGTTCAGCGGTAATTAACGATGGTGCCGCCTGCCAGGAGCTGGTGGTCTAGCAGGGCAAGATGTGTGAGTCAAGAGATTTTAACAAGATGGCATGACAAAGGTGATTCAGGAAGGAGCCCAAGGATGTACACTTAAATTTAAGGCCCAAGGAAAGGCTTGCAGGAGATACAGTTCCTGAGCTGATGCCCAAAAAGTAAGTGAGATAATCAGCAAGGAGGTGGCCTATTTCAGGCAGTGCAAAATCCTGGAGGGGAACATAAAATGTGTTTAAACACCTGCAAACTTTTCAGTCAGGATGGAGTCGGGGGTGGGGAGACGCAGCAGAAGCGCCGATGTCTGGTCGCGAAGGAATTTAACAGCCTTTACCTTTATTTTACAGGTAATGGGGAATCCATGAAATATTTTAAACAGGATAGTAACATGAAGAGATTAACCCTTTTGAAAGAGAACGAGAATGAGAATGTATTTGTTTTCCATTGCTATATAACAAATGACTGCAAAGCTGCCTTAAAAACACCCCTTGCCTAGCCAAACTGACAGTAAAATTAACCACGTGCAACTACCTATTACCCCCAAAGAATCTGAGAACTGGCACTGCTGAAATCATTATTCCTCGGGGGAGGGCTAAAATTACCATATTTGCCACAAATTTTGAACCTAAGTCTAAGATCAAGCCTTTAGATCTCATACGGAGGATAAAGGGAAAGAGAAAACAATGCCACAAGAAGGCAGGGCGTCGCATCCAGAACGTGCGACGCTCTACGGAACGGCAGGCCAGGCTTCTTCAACTCGTTAGGAGAAGAGGAGTGGAGGAATGTTCTAGATTAAAAGTGACTTAAGAGGCATAAAAACCAGAGGCAATGTGTGAATCCCGCTTGAATAATTACTTGGACAAACCAGCTGTACATTTGAATACAGACTGGTTATTAGGAGTTAGTAAGGAGTCTTTGATGACTTCGTCAGGGGTCACAGTGGTTGAAAAATAGAATGATTGTGTTTGACCTGAAAAGAGACTTTTTGTCACAGGGAGGAGAGTCAACAGTGACAGGGGCCAACTTTATTTCCCAAGATCAACCTGAGGTTCGATCTCCTGCGACTCTCACCCTTCCTCCAGAAGGAGTGAGTCACTCTCTCTCTCGGATCCTCTAGCTGGTACCTTCCACACATGGGTGTATGTGTTTCCTTTTCGAAATAGTGAACTCCTTGAGGACAAAGACTCTGCTTTAATCTTCCATGCCCAGGATATAGTCGATGCTACAAACACTGATAAACCCTAGGATGAATGTTCCCCAAACCCCTAAGTCAAAGGTAAGAATTTACTCTATTTCATGGTTGTTACATTTTAACATCATAAAATAGAAGAGTAGGGCATTTCTGAACCATAAAGAAACCTATCAAAATTAAATAAGGAATATATCAGCCCGTGTTCTTTTTTATGTGGTTGGGCTGGCAAATATTGGTTTTGGGTTGTTCAGTGCCTGCCTCAGAATTAATTGTGTCAGTTGAAGTGATGCTAGCTGCTGTAACAGATAAGCCCCCAAATCTCAACAGCTTAACACATTGCTGTTTCTCACTTATATGAAGTCCAAGCAGGAGCCCCCCCCCTATCAAGGGAGG
The DNA here is from genome assembly GCF_003265705.2 of Callorhinus ursinus. NCBI lineage: Eukaryota > Metazoa > Chordata > Mammalia > Carnivora > Otariidae > Callorhinus > Callorhinus ursinus. The sequence continues at coordinate 68,481,831 of NW_027397065.1, read as the reverse complement.
GCAAGTGGTGGGGTGGGGGTAAAGGCTCTGTTCCATACAGCCATTCACATTCTCCCTGATGGTGGCTTTCAGTCACCCTCCCTGATTACCGACATCTAGTTAGTAAATTGGAGTAAGAGGAGCTCTTGACATTCGAGGGGTGGGAACCAGCCATTCAGCCTCATTTCAATGCAAAGAAGCTGGAATGTGGTCCCCAGTGGGGCAGGGACTTCCTGACAACAATTCTACAGGAACAAAAATCCTTGGTGGCCAGTTAAGTTTATCTCTTCCACAGGTTGTTCTCTTAAATGTTTTGACATTTACACAAAAGAAATATTATAATGCCTAATTTTGTTATTTCATCCCTCATAAAATAGAAGAAATAATAAGGGTCTAGTGAAGAATCTGGGGCTAGTAGCTATAGGGAACTTGGCTGCAACGCTTGAGTAAATATGTTGTTACTCCCAGTTCAGAACATCTCATGAAACCTGAGTAATTCACAAGGGGACTTCTTCGTGTTGTAGAAGGTAACTGTAGAGAAATGTCACAAAAACTTTACAAAACTTAAAGAAGATGATAAAAATAATTCCGAAACAGCCCATTGGTTTAAGACAAATCTCACCTAGAGATGAAATAGCTCGGATGAGTGTTGAGTTCCTTCTCTGGTATACATTTACCTCAGGTGTGAAGCCTATGGTTTCAAAGTGCTACGTCACTGGAAGGGTGTTCTGTCTCCAACATGGGAAAGCCGACGTTCTCCTCTGTAGATGTACAAATGCCACTGAAGGCTGTGAGTCCACGTCTAATCTGTACTTCAGCTCAAATATCCTGGGCTACAAAACCACACGTCCAACTGCTTATTCAACATCCCCAGAGACACTCCTCAGGCCCCTCAAGTTCCAACAGCCAACTAAGCTCAACATTTTTTTCTAATTCTGCTTTTCCATAAATAGTTTGTAACTCGATTGTACAAAGTTTAGCCTGGTGTTCTCTCACTTCCTTTCTCTCACCTCAGTGGTTCTCAGCCTGGGGTGATCTTGCTCCCAGGGGATATCTGGCAACGTTCAGAGACATTTTCAGTTGCCACAACCGGGGAAAGGGATGCTAGCGGCATCTAAAGGGTAGAGACTAGGAATGTTAACTAAATACCTTACAATGCACAGGACAGTCCCTCCTGCCCCCAGTGAAGAATTATCTAGTTCAAAATGTCAATAGGGCCGACAGTGCTGAGACAGAGAGACCTTGTCCTACTTCATGTCCCGTAGGTTCTACCGCCTCTGTAACTTTCAAGTCTCTTCTGTCCATTCCCACTGCCATGTTACAGTCCTTCATCACATCTCCCATGGAACACAAGAGGATCCTAACCCATTTTCTTGCCACCCAATCCTGTTGCTCCTTTGGAAGGACATGTCTTCCCCCATCTTGCAAACTATCTGTCATCTTTAAGGTTCCCAAATATTAACCCTTATGTGAACCTTCCTGTGTGACCTACTCTCCCTCCTTCCCCTCCAGTCTCAGTTGGAGACCCTCTGTCTTGTAGACACACCACCACTTGTTTCCCAAACTGGACCGAAGTGACCTGTGAGAAGGAACCTTTATATCCAGCCTCCATGAGTAATTAACACAGCACAGGTGACGTGCCGTAACAATGTACACTCTCACTGGCACTTCTCGTGATCAGAACTAGAAGGTAAGAAGGCTGGGCTGGGCTGGGTAGCAGGCAGGGTGGACACTGTGGTCGGAGTGGCCTACTACACTGGTCTATGTGCCTAGTTACAGAATTTGGCTGCTGGCCTCATTATTGCTCCATAGAGCCCCTGGAGCTAACCTGCCCTCACGGTGTGTTTGATGTGTTTCACTGTGAAATACTCTAGTGTCTCATGGACTTTATTTCTTCAGGTTTCAAGAGCTATTAATATGGAGAAAGAAAATGAAAGAGGCCAGACTACTACAGAGAGAAAAAGCCAAGGTCCGATAAAAAGTTCCAAGCAGTATATTGGCTTTGGCATTATTTTGATGCATATGGAAGACTAGTGAAAGTGCTTGTTTAAAAAAAGTTCAGGGGCGTCTGGATGGCTCAGGCAGTTGGGCGTCCGACTCTTGATTTTGGCTGAGGTCGTGCTCTCAGGTCCTAAGATCAAGCAAGGCCCATGTCGGGCTCTGCGCTCAGCACGGAGTCTGCTTGTCCCCTTTCCTCTGCTCCTCCCCCCACTCATGATCTGCGCACGCTTTCAAATAAATACATAAAATCTTCCTTAAAAAATTCAAATATTTTCCCTTGTAACATTTTCAAGGCCACTGATGAATCCAGCAGTCCTTCCCTTCCAGTCCTGCTATCTGTAGGGGGAGGAGCACGGCCCTTCCCTTCCAGTCCTGCTATCTGTAGGGG
>NW_027397065.1:68437284-68479453 GCF_003265705.2 Callorhinus ursinus | reverse complement strand
GGGGAGGAGCACGGCCCTTCCCTTCCAGTCCTGCTATCTGTAGGGGGAGAAGCATGGCAACCTTTTCCTACAGGTACTATCTTACCTTTATGATTAACAATTTAAGAACCCTAGAGAGGTCTTCTCTCACTCCTCTCTCTAATACATGTGTGTACACGTGTGCAGCATTATTTATTGCTTACAACCTATACATCTTTCATTAGTCAATAAATTCCAGTGCATCCACAACTGGTATTTAGGATACGCATTAATATGCAGCCATCAATTAAATGTAAGTATGAATTCAACACTGAGAGATATGCATGATGTATGAGTTAATAAAAAAGGATATGGAAACCGTATGCATGGTACCTAATTGTTAAGGCACACTTGAGTGCATGTATGTGCATGTGTCTATACACAGAAGGTCTGACAGTATACAAAAGCTCCGGGTGATGGAATCATGGGTGATTTCTTTTTCTGCCTATGCTTTCTACCTTCTCCACAGTGTTTCCAAAGTAGCATGTTTCTTTCTCCTGCTAATAAAAGGAATATATTCTCCAAATTTTCAATCATGCATATGTACCATTTAATAGTCACATAAATAAGAAACCTTCCAAATACCTGAAAGGCTTTATTCCGTCTCCTGCTTCAGATCTTAACTCAAACGATACCCTTTGAGGGGGATCTCCTGAACCACTTGACTGAAAACTGCACCCATCTCACCTCCCTGCCTTATTTTTGGCCATCATCTATACCACCATGTGCCATATGTTTTACTTCCTTGTCTAACTGAGTTCATTCCTCTACTAGCACATTAGCTCCCTGAGGGCACGGGGTTTTATTTTGTTCACTGCTGTAGCCCCAGAGCCTAGAACAATGCCCGATACACAGAGGGTACTCACTATATATTTGCTAAAATAATGAATGAAAACACATTTGTTTTTAAAAAAGAGGTTTTGCCTTTATTAATAAGAAACAAGTGATATTCAGTTTAAAATAACATTTTTTAAAAATGTCATGTCTTTTAATGTAATGTTAGCCCTTTACTGCAGGGACCACTTCAAGCTGATGAAAGCTATGAAGACTCCTCATCTTGCTCCCCACCCCCTCCCAACCTTCCCCGCCCATCCCCACACACATAACATCAAATACAATTTCAGGAGGTTCTGAGACTTCCAAGTCTGTCTTTAAACTTCTTAAAGCGTCCACTGACCCCAGGGTTAGAGTATCTGATTTAAAGTGTCATCTGGCTTAGAATCATGATTTCTCCCCCTATTCTAACGATTCAAAGAATGTATGTGACTCAAATATGTCTTTCCCCACTCCCACTAGCCAGTTAAACATTAAAGGGATCCCTTCTTCAAAGGATTCACTGCTTAGCGAGGGGTAAGTTCAGTGTTTGCAGTTGAGAAGACGATAAACATCCAGATGAAAGCTGAAAAATCTAGTTAATAATCCAGAGATTTCCAAAAGTACAGATGTTAATAGAGTGTTGCCCAAATATCTGGTGAGGTGAATTTTTCACTTGTCAGCTGAAGTCTTGTGTCACCATCTCAGACAGATAGAAAAACAGGATCTATTCCACATAGAAGATGTTTTAATTTTATTGTTTAAAGAACAAAATAAAAGGGAGTATGCACATCCACCAAAGTGAAGTTTTCCATTAAATAGAAGAGAAAGCAAACACTTTGTAATAAAGACCATCCAGCTAAAAACAGCATATTAGATCGGTAAAACAACAATAGCGATGTGACTTTGTGTTTTATTTCAACAGGCACACTTCATTCACTGTCTGTAGGAAAACTAGGCTAGATCTCGATGGGCAACAGTCACAGTTATTAAGCAAGTAAATACGCCACCACTTCCGTGCCCTCCTTTATTTCTTTATGTCTTCAGTCTCATCTGGCTCTTTCTCTTGATGCTCTCTTTCCCACCTCATTTCTTTTAACTCTTGTCTGTACTTCCGTTCAATGAACCGCTTCTGATGGGCCATCTGGGGAAAGTTATCTGACACGAGGAGATACATTTTATACTCAATAAAGGGTAGCCTCTGGTGCAAAGAACGATGCAAACTAAACACACACACATTCACAAGAAACAGCTGTATGTTCTAAGGCAAGAGGCAAACAACTGCTCGGTGTCTTCCCTCAGTCTTTTGTCATTCAAAAACCCACTGGTAGTCTGCACCAGCACCCTGATGTTAGATTGCGATTATCTGATGGGAACTTGAGTATTAAAAGGCACCAAAACACATAAGAATGTTAAAACACAGATGTGTGGTTTCAGAATGGTTCCAGGTAGGTAGGTGTTTTAACAGGGTTCTCCCAGTAAGAAGTGATTGTCAGGGAGAGATACAGAATGTAGTCCGATGGACTTGTGTATTTTTGCAAAGCTCAAACCAAAAACTCCAAACAAATAATGGTATTATCACACCATTAGTTCCAAGAATTAAATTTTCTGAAATGAGGAAAAAGATTCGATGGACAGAAGCGTTAAGTCATTATTTCTGATCATTCTGTTTTTATAGTTTACCATGAGATACCCAGTGCTATGTCAGCAACAGCAACACAGGTAGAGTATTTTTATTTGGTTAAAGGAAACATGTCACTCAATGGTATAGTTTAAGCTACATTCAGGTTGATATTTGACCCTGTGCAAGAATGTTAGACACAGTGGAAATCCTGGTTAAGATCTAAACATTTTATGACTCAGTTGTCATTTGTGGCATATACCAAGTACAGAGACGGAGTAAGAAATCAAGGATGGAACAATAACAAGAGTCATTTATACACTTAGTCATCAAGCACATACTTCAACAGCAAACGTCACAGAGGGATGCATGCGTGTATGAGAGCCACCCAAGTTACCCGGTAACACAGAGGGAAAAGGACACTCTCCTCCCTAACCAGGTTGTTGTATACAAGAGTTCCTACTTCATATTTAAAAATATGAAGACTCAGAGATGTGAGAGAGCATGGCATGTTTGGGGAAGAACACGTTTGTTTTTTGTTAAGACTGAAGCACAATAAAAGTGGATATAAATATATAGCAAATTCCTAAATTATTCCCCTTCTTTTTATATAGTGTCCCATCCTCCCCCCAGGTGAGAGAAGGGACAGGAACAGGGTGGTAGGAAAAGCATCTGAGAGGCAGGCGGTGAATCAGTAAAGACCTTGTATATCTGAGTCACTGATTTTATACAGAAGAGATACATAATGACATCTGTACAAATAAAACAGGAACAAAATCCTATTCCCTCAATGATTATCAAGTTGACCTTACGTATTGTATAAAACAGAGGTTTCAAGTATTCTAGGTACTTTTTAAAAAAATAAGTCAAATCCAAAACAGCTAGCTATAAAGCAAGTTTCTACAAAATGAACCCTACTTCCTCAGTAAATTCTATTCTAAAACCTAGTTTGCATTAAAAAAAATCCCAGCACTCAGATCTAACCACTGATAAACTTTTAGAATGTATCCTCATAGTTTCCTATGAAGTTATGCTACACACACACACACATACACAGTATAAATGTGTATACACTATATGAACATAGGAATACTCCATCATTCCCACACCCACCCTTACTTTGGGAGAGAACAGCATAGGTAGGTTTTTATGGGTACTTTTTAAAACATTCTAGTGTAAGTAGTCTCCTGTATCATTAGTCTTCAAAAATACTGCTGTAATGATTGGAATATATTACAGCATTTGGATAAAGCAAGACTTGGTCAACTACTGCCCACCACCTGTTTTTGTAAATAGGGTTTTACTGGAACACAGACACACCCACTCACCTGCATACTATTCATTCCTGCCCGCTACGTTGGCAGCAGAGTTGACTAACTGACACAGAGACTGCATGGGCCTCAAAGCTTAACATATTTACTACCTGGTCCTTTACAGAAGATGTTTGCCGACCCCTGGGTTATAGTATCATTTATTTAAGCATTTCCCTACTGTTAATCATGCAGTTTGATTTGCTTATGTATTTTTTGGCTATTATAAATCAAGTTGTCATTATTATCATGGCATGTGAACTTGAGCTCATAACTCCTTAGGCTTGATTCCTAGAAATGAAGTCTCCGGATCAAAGAATATGGACTTCTTTAAGGACCAGATACAGACCAAACTGCCTTCCAGCAGGTTAAACGATTCACTCCTGCCAGTAGGTATGTGGAGGTCAGTCTCCAAACAGGCCATCTCTCCAGGACTGTTTTATCATTAAAAAGCAAACAAAAAAAAGCTTTGGGCCCAAAGAGAACCTTTGCAATTTTACAGGTAGAAAATGGAATCTCACTTTCATTTCAGTATGTTCTTGTGCATTTGTAAATAACGAATGAAAAGATTCCCCAACAGAGTTAACTTAAAACTTTCAGTGAAGATTCCGTGGACCCAGGAACCTGGAAATACCAGTTACTGCCCCCAATTTGTCCTCCCTCCTCCCACCCCAGGAAGCCACAGGTCTGCTGATTTCCACTTGGTTCCTGCCCTCTTGCCTTCCCTGGAGAGAATCCTGGGCCTCCTGACTTTTAGCTTCTCGCCCTTTGCTCCATCCCACAGTTAGCCAGTATGCAGAGCACAATGGGCTTGCGCTGTGGTGTTTTGCTCAGACTCTGCTGTACAGCACAGCAGACCTCAGAAGAAAAATTCTTCAACTTACAAAAGACTATGCAGTTTCCTACCTGGCCGATTATGTAATTCCAGTGTTTCCCACCCAGCCATCCCACTCTTGGGACTCTATCCCACAGAACCAAAAGGACCAATATATAAACATTTACTGTCAACAGTGATTAAAAAAAAAAAAAAAAACAGGAAGAGTGTCCACCAAAACTAAAAAAGCTGACTAGAATATGGCAAATCCACAGCATGAAATACTATGCAGCCATTAAGAAAGAATGAATTGGGGGCCGACAACAGAAAGATGCAGAAAAGTACGTAAATATCTCATCCTCATAAAACAACAGCCAAAAACTAAAAAGAAAAAACCTTCACCTGTATGTGATTTTAGAAGCATAGAGAAATACACAGAAAAAGATACACTGGGTTATTCACACGAGCTACCTGGGCTGAGTGGGACTCCATGCAGGAAAGGAAAATGAAAATCAAAAAGCATTCGGGAATACTTTTCAAAAAAATTATTAGCCCATTTTATACATATCTTATATTCTACTACACTCTATGCGGAGAGTAATTATGAAGTAAAAAAGATCACATTTTATCAGTACTTACCATTTTTATATCTCCCCATTTTCTTTCCATAAAACTCACATTATGAACATATAATTATAGAAAAAGGGATAGGCTTACATTTTTCCAGTGCATCCATTGCTGCTCCCATTTCCGCTTGCTGAATACTATTAAATAAAATAAAGGTAAGTTGCTGTTTAAAGATTTTTTTCACAAACACAAGCTATGGCCACACATTATTCAGGTGGATTTTCATGTCTGGTGCATAAAATTTTATCTGATTACTTCTGTCACATACTGAATCACACAAGTTAGGAATATACACAAGTCCATGCAGAAACATCATTTATTTGCACAAAGACTATTTATGTTATTTGTTCGACATTCTGAATGCTGTAATAAAATGCCTTCCATTTATATTAGGTCTGAAGGATTTCTTAAGTTTGAACATCCTTAGCATAAAGTTTAAAGAAGAAAAGAGTAAAAAAAACACATGCATGACAGACTTCCAGTCACTTCTCAGTTTAGGATATAAGTTAGAGGATCCAAAGAAAGAGGGTAACATACACCATTCTTTTTACCTGAGAGAAGATGTTAGCTAGCATTTCCAACAAAGCTCAAGTGAGTAGCGGTAAGAAGTCAATGTCCAATGCCTGTGTCACTCATGACGCATCCTATAAAATGCTTGCAGCAACACTGGATACCCTGTTGGGTAACTGATCCTGGATGGCCCTTACCTGCATACCAGGTAATGTGGTTTTCTCAAGGAAGCCTAAGCCCTTTATGGAAAGGCATCCCCACTGTCCAAGGCCCATCTCAAGTCTGGGGCTGGACTTGGTGGGGACATTAATGCTTAGGATTCACTTTGCTATTACCCTTGAACATTCTACACTCTGAGTTTAAAAAGACAGACTGCAGAGTTTGGAAATACCAAGTAGGGACTTCCCAGACACACAGGACGTTCATTCGAAGAAATTAAAAGGCTCTCTTCTCATACCTTGGTCCTTTCCCACAGCCTATTCTTTCTCCCTTGAAGTACACTGCCACAGTGTAGGTTCTAGCATGGGAGGGTCCTACAGTCTGCAGAGTCCTGAGAGGAAAAAAAAGCAACATTAATTATGGTAAGGTGCTATTTCACTCTTAGTGCTAACACTTAACTCTAAGAAAAACCAGGTACTTATCGCTTAGACAGAAAAAGGTAAAATAATAAGAAAATTAAAGGAGTAAGTTTATTTGCTATGCTGACAAATCTAGAGAGAGCTTTTAAAGTAGGAAATTTTAAAAATTCTACACTGGATTTTTATATATATTTTTCCCAAAGCATTATAAGTAGTATCTGAAGGCTAGCAGAGAAGTGTAAAGTGTTTTAAACAATTTTAAAAGTGTGTATACTCCAAGTATCCTAAAACTAACAAACTTGCAGCAGTGAAAAGTTAACCATTTCAGTCTATTCATTGTTCTTCAGTGCTAATCACATCCAAAAATGATAAGTATTTGGGCAAACACATCTCAAGCCACATCTGAATGGTTCTGTCCTTTATGAATTCTTTCCAATGCCTGGCATCTTATCGAAAAGATCAGAAAAAGTATTTAATTTCTGAAACATCTGAGATCATTTCAAAGGTACGCTGTGACGCCAAGTACACAACACAACTGCCAAACACCAAAACTCCAGGTACTCTGGATTTTAATTACATGGTGCGGATTTCTCATGCAGTAAAACCGATAACTTTATGGAAAAGGGAAATTAAAAGTAGGCAACAAAGATAATGGAACGAACACAGTAACCTTGAAAAAAAATATGCAAAACAACCCTATCATCTCGATAAAAAAGAACAAGCTCATCGTGTACTTGCATTTGGGGGATTTATGAGAAGGGAGCAGAGTCATTTCCGTTGTGCTCTATACACCCCGTGGGATGCAAGCACACGGCGGCCCCCTGAAGGGAGCACTTCGGGTAGTAATCACGCCTGTGCTATCAGAAGTTTATCATCCTCATTTCATTTACTGGACCTTAATTACCACTTTGATGAGGAAACACTTTGAGCCTTTCATGTAATACAGTTTGGATATTCATTATGCTTATTAGATACACATTAAAGTCCTATTTCTAAACATTTGGGGATTTCTCCCAATAAGTAAAGGAAACATTGTTTTGCAGTGACAGCTTCTTGGGACAATTTATAGTAGCTTGCTGTGGGTTGACTCAAACTTCTCTTGGCTTCAGTTCTCTTAGCGAAAAAACCTATAACGTGTTGTGACTATTAAACACATAAAGAAGGATTTAAAATTCCCAGCTGCCACTCTGGTGTTTTTCATTTTGAAGTTTGAGAAAGTCCACAGAGAGGGGCTTTTATTCCATATGGAACACTCACACAAATGTGTGTGCTTGCCACCACGTGTGTGCAGAGGTGTGCAGGGGTAAACAAGCATTTTAAACATCCTTAAAAACACATACCCAGATAATGCCTTGGGAGGCAATCCACCTATTTTGATAATCCTTTCCTTTTGTAATTCCTCTTTGAAAACACCTTCTGAATCAACAAAGGAGAGTCTCAAGATAATTACTCTACCTCGGAGTCAAATCTGCTGTTTTCATCAAAACTGGTATTCTGTGTGTAGTAGTGACCTGCATTCTTTTGGCATGAATGTTGGCTACCACTCAAAGGACAACGATTTGTCACTAAACATATTCAAAAGCCCACCGTAGTTTCTGATACACACTCTGAGAAGAAAAACCCCAAACGTGTGGGTAACACTGGGGCAGTGAAGAAGCGCCCTGCCTCCTGCAGTGGCTGCCTGAGGGGGCATGAAGCTGTCTGGCACCAGGGACAGAGGGCCAGCAGGCTTCAGACTGGAGTGGAGAGAGACACCCAAATACTCTCACAAACAGGCACAACCTTCTCATCGAGATGCCCAGCCCAGCGGAGCTTACGAGAAATAAGACAAACATAAAAAGCACAGATAATCAGAGGTGACCCACTTACTTAGAACGAAAAGACGGAGATGCCCAAAGAGATTACATGCTGAGCCCAGAGTCGGTGTCCAGGAGGCCACATCCAGACCCCTCGTCATGATTCCCCCCATGGTTCATCCTTCCTCCAGACCCCTGGAGCATGGACTCCCCCCTCAGTGACCCGACGCCTGCGGGAGCAAGTACTTACTTGTACAGAGGAATGTCGGGCTCCTTCCCTTCGGTCCTGAGTGTCAAGCAACACTGCTGAAGCTGGGACTTGGGGTCATTCCAATCCTGATTCAAAATAAACTCCTGTAGCAAGTCCCCAAGAAATATTTAGTAATGGGTCCTGGAATCACCAAGCATCAAGTATATGACCAATGTAAATTTTATATGAGCGTACTTTTAATCGTGGGAAGAAGCAAACATTCATGAAAGTGTGAACATATTCCAAATCCTTATCAATGTACAGCGCTGCAATAAATGCTGAAAAACAGAACATTTAAAAAATAAAGCCACAGTGCATTGCCATTTCCCAGGAAGAGTAAGAGATCAGACGTTTAAGGAACACTGTAAAGAGGTTTCCAACTCCCAGGCCCTCTTTATTTTTTAAAATTGTCCTATCTTTTTTCTTCAAACAAGAATTTCCCTTCCTCACTAACATTAGAGGCAACAGTACAGATGTGTGATTAAAATGCAAAAATCAAAAGAGTATAAAGACCAAACTACGTTCGGCTAAAAGCTAAATAAATAGTTAAATGGTACACAAAATGCAATTTATTGTACAGCAGGAAGAGAATGATATGTGGGAATACAACCACATTAACAACAAGTCAGAAGAAAACCTGAAGATCAGATAGGACAGTGGAATGAGCACATTCTTGCGGCCTGCCATTCTCCACACCAATCTTGAGAAGACTAGCCATCTACAAGGGTCTATGTTACATTTCACGTACAGAATTTCGTAGAGTCAATCTGCCCAACAGAGAAAAATTTAATACTGGGCTTAATGACAACATAACAATATATCAAACTTTGCATTAAGAAATGGTGACCCGAAAGATGACTTCATTAAAAGGCACTTTAACCAAGGAAACAAATGGTGAGTTTTTAAAAGAAGGTAATAAAAATAGCTTTTACTGAGCTTAAAAAACAAAACAAAACCCCAAAAAACCTGCCAGTGAAACTGATTACTCAACTTTGCTGTAATTTTAATCTTTAAGTTACTTTTCTTAATTGAAAAAGAGGTTCCTTTAAGTTCCTTAGCCAGACTGCCTTTGCATTTTGTAAATGAGCTGGTTTTGCATGGTAGACTTTAATATTTGTATATAATTCCAACTGTCAAAAATACCATAATATTTTTTTAAAAGTTCCAAAGCCCAGTGAATGGTCCACTTATTTTAAAGTAGTATCAAAAACAATAAAATTATGCATATAATCCTTTAGTTAGCCATAATAGGATTATTTTTAATGCTTCCAGACCATATCAGAAATTGCCAAAGATGACAACATTTGTCCGTAGAGCTTTGAGCTCATTCAAAACAACAGATAATAGTTTTAGTATTTAGCAAATAAACTAGCCTTCTTTCTTCTATGCCCCTGTATAAAGGCTGCTAGGTGGCAAGAAAAGCTATGAGTCACTCTTACCAATCTTCATATTCTGCTACTGTTTCCTACAAAGGATGTGATGGTTGAGCATTACGATGGAGGGGTGTAGAAGCAGGGATGGGGGCGGGTGATACCACTGAACACAGACTGAATATAAAATTCATTATTCGCATGTCTTAATGCCAAAATACTCTCCTTCTAAAAAACTTTAGAGAAAAGCATAAATAAAAATTAAAATAGAAAAGGTTTCTTTACTTACAACATAATAATGAGAAGTAAGATAAATGTGGGTGCATTTGATTTACATTCTGAATCTGCAGGTTAAGAGAAAAGCTCTACTCCTAAGACTCACATTCCAAAAGGTCTGCCAAGGTCTTGGTCCTAAGAGCCACCGGTCTCTTGGTCTTGTCGTTCGTGATGGCATACTCCTGCATGCCCAGCTCCTCCGCTACCTTGGCTTGAGTTCTGTTATTCACCAAAGAGCTTCGCAACAACTGGCCAGAAGGAATTGAGGCATGTTTAGAAACCATTTCACCAGGCGCCTGGGTGGCTCAGTAGGTTAAGCATCTGCCTTCGGCTCAGGTCATGATCCCAGGGTCCTGGGGCTGAGCTCTGCGTTGGGCTCCCTGCTCAGTGGGGAGCCTGCTTCTCCCTCTCCCACTCCCCCTACTTGTGCTGTCACTATCTTTGTCTCTCTCTCTCAAATAAATAAAATCTTAAGAAAAAAAGAAAGGAAGGAAGGAAGGAAGGAAGGAAGGAAGGAAGGAAGGAAGGAAGAAACCATTTCACTGTGATCTCTCCCACTCCACTGTTGGGCCCAAACAGACTGAGACCACATTACTAACTGGAACACCAAGGTAAGCAATGGTTTAAGTCCTCAACCACTACACACAGGCTGCTGTGACAAACTCCATATGCTTCTAGCTTCTCCTTAATAACTTACTCTGCTCCTGGATTTTACCTGTTATTTAAATAGTTTATTTAGTTGTTTAGTAGCAATGAGCCATGTTGGGGGGAGGGTACTATACTATAATTAAAGATCATAGTTTCCACTAACTATAATGCTACTAAGTGTAAGGAGCATTAACATTTTTAAAAATCAACCGTACTGTGGTATAAGTTACAGACAATAAAATGCACCCATTTCAAGTGTAGTTAAATGAGTTTTGACAACTTTCTACATTTCTTTTGCCCCCAAATAGTTCCATGTGCCCCTTTGCAATCAATCAATCTGATGCACCACCCACCAGGCAAACTCGACCTGCTTTCTGTCACTGTACATTAGTTTTAAAGGAGCATTATTAACAAGTCTAAATTTCAAGTTTCACAGCACTGATGCTAATTTTGATATTATAGGATTTGGGGAAGTAATGTTTTAGTAAACATTATTTAAAATATTTGAATTATTTATTTATATTTTTACTTTTATTACTTTAAAGACGGATACTATATATCCTGAAGTATAGTTTATCAGATTGGGACTCTTCACCTCTAATCAAATTAAAATGTAATTTTCATATTTCAACTTCAAGAATTCAAAACAAAAATTTCTAGTAGAAATTTCAGTCAGCAAAGAGTCCTCCAAGCACCATCCTAAGTAGTAACATTACACAGTGCATGAAAATTATACAACAAACCCATCGCAGAGGTGCCTGTCCAGCAAGCATGGTTTAGGAACGTGGTACTCAGGAACCACTGACTAGAGGAGTGAGGAGGAAGGCTAGGGGAAGCAGACAGATGCCAAGATGGACCAAGCCTAAGATTTCGGGGAATAACATACCTAAAACTAGAACTTTTCTTACAACAGCTCTAACAAATTCTTGGTCTCCTACAACAATCCCTTCCTGCTAAAGAACAGCCCTGACACCAGGGCCATGGAGCAGGAAGCAGCTGTGGGCTGCGCTGGTGTCAGACCTCCTGCCGTTCCACACTGCACTTTGTTTATTAGATGCAAGTTTTATGCTCTGTGGCTCCAGTGTCAACCGAGCTTATGAAAATCAAGATTTATTCTCAATGCCTGAGATTGCATCCTTGACAATAGATAAATAAGAAACAGTATGTTCTTAATTTGTCTGACAGTGATGCATGAAGCAGAAATACAACTTGATCTTCATAAGCCATGCTTGCTGTTGAGTTAAGACTATTATTCTTTGCTTGTCTCTGCTCTCTTCCTCCTCCTATTTCCCCCAACTCTATCTTTTTTCTCAATATAGTAAATGTTGCATTAAAATTAATATCCACAGAAAAGCTCAAAATTAAAAAGGCCTACCATATAACGTTAACAGAAGACCCAACCAATAGGAGCTTATCAGCCTAGTATCCTGTAATTACAGTAACTAAGCTGGGAGGGAGAGATCTTTTTTCATTTGGATTCCCAATGGGGAGACGGGGGGAGGCAGTTCTCAAAGTGGAGGCCGGGGCGGGGAATGGGAGGGCTATTTTGAGAATATGGTTATGCTGAGCAAGTTGGGCTCTCTCTGAGAGCGAGCTTCGGTGAGAAGACAGAACTCCAATTCAGGCTGCCTACATGGGGATGCCATGCCTCAAAATCAACAAGCTGGAAGTACACTCCATGAGCCCACACAACACACCATACACCACAGGTTACCAGGCCCTCGCGGCTGCCTTCCAGCATCAGGGCTCTTTTGTTAGTATTACACGGTAATGGTGATGGACAGAGGAGGAGGAAAGCACTGAGGATGCAAACAAATGCTTCCAGTTTTATTTAAGATCCACCCCGACAGGTCTTGAATCCGCAGGGTGACCAGCAGAAAGTGACCTTGAAGTCCTTGCCAAAACTCAGAGCCTGAACCAAAACCCAGGGGGGTAAGAAGGAAGCCATAAATCATCCATATTTATAGAGTCCATTTAAATTGAGAAGATGAATTGAAAAGAAGACCTTGCTCTTTACCTAAACAAGAGAGTCCGAATGGCAGTCCTTTAAATGACAGCTTCCACCCTCAGCCTTTGCTGAACTCTACTTCAGAAGGCATCACGCTGTTTGCCAGCAAGTGGGAGCAAGAGGGGGTCACACAGCAGAAAACCACGTGGAGTTACCGCAGTTCAGTGTAGCGGCTGTGGAGCCCAATTCTGCGCCAGGCACCGTGCTGACAGCGGACAGACCCCAAGACGATCGACAGCCCATGGCTGCTAATCTCCAAAGGAAGCCACACAAAGCGGCCATTGTGACGCACTGTGGTAGCTGCCGTGATGGCATGGAGGACACGGCCGGGCACGCAGGCGCCCCTTTCTACCCTAGCCTTCTTCTGGACAACCTGACCCCTGAGGAAAAACGGTTCCGAGGCTCGCTGACCTGGCTGGTACATCCAAATCATAAGGTGCTTCTGGATGTTGGTGCTCAGGCCTCTTACAAGAACCAAGGCATTAGTATTCCTGGGGATATAACTTGGACATATGCATTAAAAAAAAATTCATGTAGGTGTCTTCTGATGAACATAGAGTCAGAACTGAAAAAAAAAAGAGTCTGCCAGAAGGTTGGGTGCTACAGTCTGAGTGTTTGTGTGCCCCCCGCCACCCCGCTGCCACCAAATTTGTATGTTGAAATCCTCACCCCTAAAGATGATGGCATTAGGAGGTGGGGCCTTTGGAGTGATTAGGTCGTGAGGGTGGAGCCCTCAAGAGTGGGATCAATGCCCTTATAAGAGGCCTGAGAGAGAGCTCTAGCCCCTTCCACCCTGTGAAGGTACAATGAGAAGTCTGTGACCTCGGGCTCTCACCAGAACCCAACCAGACTGGCACTCTGATCCTGGGACTTCCAGCCTCCAGAACTGTGAGCAATATATTTCTATCGTTCCTAAGCCACCTAGTCTGTGGTATTTTGTTCTGGCAGCCTGAACAGACTAAGATAATGGGAAAGGGTTTTCCAGGAAGAAGGAACAGATTTGGCAAAACAAGGGGCCATGACACAGCAAGGTAATCACTGCGGGGGGACTGGAAGACAGGTCAGAGCAGAGTCAGTGGGAGCTGATGCAGGCAAGGCTGGCTGGTCTCTGGGCAGAGTCTTGCAGGTCATGTAAAGAAGTCTGTGCTTTCCTGTAGGGGAGAAGGAATTCCAAAAAGTGTCAACTGGGAGCAGTGGCAAGGTAATTTTTTGATTTTAGAAAGATCATTTTGATGGATGGATTTGAATGGGGCAAGACCTATATGGTTGGAAAACCTGCAGACATTGATGCTATCAATTATTATTTTACAAAGAGGAAATATCCGCTTTTTAAGTAGAATTCTAGAAAATGAGTATTAAGTATCCAATTGAGCTTGAGATAGTTATTAGACTGTTTTGCAAACAAAGCCTTGTGTTAGATGTGGTAGTGAAAGGCAAGAGATTTGGCACCAAGCTTCCTGGGTTCAAATTGTGGCCCTACCACTTCCTGGGTAAGTTACTAAATCTCTCTGAGGTTCAGTTTCCTCATCTATAAAATGGAGCAAGAGGTACCTACTTCATGGGGTTGTAATGTATTACGCTGCAATGCCTGACACATCATCAACACACATGAAATGTTAGTTGCTATTCTTCCCCGCAGTGGCATCATCATTATTAGGCAAGATGAGCTCACTCTCTGGTTACAAGAAAAGGGTTATAGGAAGTTCTAGGAATTCGTCTGGATTTTTCTTCAACACAGATGGTCTAGATACCAGTCCATGTACTGTCTTCAAAGTTTTCCATTTTACCAAGGGCTAGGCTGCCCTTCACAACTTTTTCTTTAACCCTCCCCACCCTTCAAAGACAAAATTATACTTGAAATCACCAGAAAAAATGCAGAAAGCTGTAGTCAGGACTCTCCGTGAAGCTGAGAAAAAGATGGCAGAGTCCCTGATGCAATGGCAGGACAAATATAAGTGTCACACATCTCCAATTCTGACTTTGAGAATCCAGGGTGTTTTCTACTATCTTGGCACAGCAGTCTCTCATGACTAAACTTAAATTTTAATAGGAAAAAGGTTTATTGGTTTAAAACAAACAAAGAAACATATTGGCATTCTTCCTTCAACTTCTCTATTCACTCTTGATTCCAAAGAGGAAGCCACAGCTGCAGGACGTGAGCAACCAAAGAGGGCCACCTAGTGTAAAGTAAGTAGACTGTGATTTATTATTTTAAGGGCTTTAATATGAGAGCATGGGGTGAAAGCAGAATATCGTATTAAGAGTGACAGCGATGTGCCACACAGGCCTGTTATACCAAGAGTGGTAACCAGATGGTCTCCGTTTCCTGTGCTAACTAAAGAAAAGGTGCACAAATGCTGGCAGGTGGGATGCAGATCGGATACAAAGAGCCAAATTATGTCAGTGACTGAGAAATTCTCAAACAGGAGGCTGTGGAACCTATCCTCTCAAAGAGATCTTGTAGATGAGATATGCGTTTGTCTAAATGATTTATGTTTAGTGCTGTCTGGAGGCAGCAGGGAGGGATTAGATCACTGGTTCTCAAACTTTTTATTTGTAATCCCTGCTTTCTCCTTATTCCAAATCATTCCTCTATAAACAAATATTTCTGCAAGTTCATCTCACTGATGCACACACAGGTGGGCACAGCGTGTTACACATAGTAGAGGCATAGGATTAACAACTATTTTTAGCTCTGTAGCACACGGTAAAGGCTAAGAAGGAGGAATGATACAGAGGAAAGAACGATATGCAGGTGTTAAAATTTGCAAGTGTGACAAGACAGGCATCCTGGTCTGAGCTAGTGCTCTTTGGGACCCTCTCACTACTTACCTAATCCCTACTGGGTAGGTTCTAGGTTCTACCCTAAAAATCAAGTACTTCAGTCTACAAAATCAACCTCAGTCATCCTAGAACAATTATCTATGCCTGATATTCCTTCCCAAGCAGGCCTTTCTGAATATCCAACTCATACAACACTACGTTTTTCCCTATTAGCGTTCAAAACTTCAAATCCATGATTTCATTTGTTCAACTGTCCTGTTCTCTGTAAAACAAGTGCACAAAGGGCTCAAAGCTAACTAATGCCTCCCAGTGTGAATTAATGTAGTTGTGTGTTCTTTAATCACAATAATGAATAATTGGCCACGCTCCCATACAAATGCAACTTAGTAAGTAATCCTCCACAAATTTTCAATTAATTTTAATCTTGAAACATTCATAAATAAGTTTTCAGCCTCCTTCTTCATACGTAAAACAACATGGCACTTCCCTCCAATGCCACTTCTACTTCCCTTTCTATACAACTTAATGCCGGCAAAACTCTTTCTTTTATTTATTTATAAAATATGTATTGAAAGCCTACCATATGGCTGGGCACAGAGTGATAAATAAAAACACGCTCTCACAGAACTTCTAGGTTAGTGGGTCAGGCAAACTGAAATAAGTGAGTACCAGGAAATAAAGGAACGTGGAATTTTGGGCAGTGGGGTGGTGGGGGGGGCGGGGAGGATCTGAAAAGTTTCTCCTTGCTTCCAGAAGTCAAGCCAGAACTGATGTCTAATGCAAGAGTAGGAGGGACCAGGCAGATGAGAGTAAGGGTTGGAAGCAGAATGTTGTCCAGGAACAAGAAGAGCACATGTAAAGCCTGGTGGCCGAAGGGGGCTTGGGGAAACATGCAACAGGGCAGTATAGAGGGGCACAACGAAAAGAAGAGCATACTGCACGAGGTGGGCAGGTGGGCAGGCCAGACCGGGCCAGACCTTCCTCTTCTTTAGTCACTATCCAAAGAATAAACAAAGAGCTGGACTGGGACAGAACAATCATTATTCAGCATATCTGCTGAGCACTGATACGCCAGGAATGCCAAGGACCCAGGGCACCAGGAATGAAGAAAACAGACAAAAACTCTTGCCCTCAAGGAATTTACACTCTGATGAGAGAAAACTGACAGTAAACAAGTAAAATACATAGTACGTGCTCAGGAGAAAATGGAAATGAGGTTCCCCTCTGGGGGAGGGGACCAGGGACAAGGGGAAGATGTCACAATTTAAGCAGGTAAGTTAAAGGCCTCACTGATAAGACAGCATTTGAACCCAGACCTGAGGGAGACAAAGATTTTGGCCACAGCATGTGCAAAGGCCCCGAGGCAAAGGCTTGCTTAGTGTCCTACCGGAATGGCACAGGATCCAATGCAAAGAGCCTAGGAGACAAAGACAGTGTCAGGGAGGCAGGTCATAGGGTCTAGGAGGCAACAACACTGTTATCCTTGAGACGGAATCTTTGGGAGGTTTTTCACAAAGGAGGGTTGTAATCTGACTTCCCTTTAAAAAGAGTCCCTCTAGATGATGTGCTTAACAAGACTGAGGGCTGGGGGGGGGGGGGGGGGGCGGCAGGCACGTGGGGTGGTATGGAGCAGTTGGGAGGCTATGGCTGTAATTCAGGGAAAAGATAATAGTAGCCTGGACCAGGGGAGTAACAGTGGAGCTTGTGAAAAGTAGTCACGTTCTGGACAGATTTTTAAGGCATAATCACTAGGATATGCTAGCAGCTAACACTATAACATGAAGCAAAGAGGACAGTTAAGGATGACTTTAAGGTTTTCAGCCTGAGCAACCATAAGAATGAAAAGATCCTTGCTGATATGGAGAACGCCTAGAGAAAAGCAGGTTTTGTTTTGGCCGTGTTAGGTTGGAGATGCCTAGCAGAAATCCAACCAGGGATTCCAGTATATCCTCTACCTGGGTATTCAAGTGTATCTGGACATATAAAGACACGAGTCTGGAGTCAGGGCAAGAAGTACAGGCGGAAGACACGCATGAGGAAGTGGTGTGTAGAAGTCCTCAGAGCCATGAGATCACTCCCAGAAAGGAGGTCAAGAGAAAAGAGAAGAGGTCTGAGAACGGGGGTGCTCCAATACTTAGTGGTTGGGGAGATGAGAGGAATAACCAGAGTGGACTGAAGATGAAGGGCGAGTACGGTCACAGAAGCTCTGCTGTGAAAACACACCCCCAGCCGCCCCATGAAAATGCATCGTCGGATCAGGGAGGAGTGAACAGAGGAAGACTGGTTAGGAAGCTACGACCCAGTCAACAGGCCTGAAACCCGGGCCGACCGGAGGGTCTCTGCCCGGACACTGTCCACTGCAGGAGAGTACAGAACTGCACAGGCCAGTTTTGCAAACAGTAGCATACAGCTCGGGGAAATCAGAAAACGCTGAGTTGCCTAGTGCTTGGTACAAACACAACCTGAAGATCGTATCCTGTGCAAATTAATAAACGCCACCCCTTCTAACGGGGTTTGTTTCTCAAGCATATTCCTGTAACCGGAGACGCAGAAGCTACTACAGCGGTCCAGGTGACCCAGGCTGGTTGAGAGGATTTAGGTGATGAAAACGAGGTGTTTACTCAAGAAGTAACAATGTCAGGACATGTGAATAGTCTAGAATATAGGGCCGTGGGTGGAGGGAGGAATCAAAGATGACTCCTGGGTTTCTGACCTGCAACACAGGACGGCGGCCGCACCACTGCCACTCAATTACTCAGGGAACGCTGGGAGAGAAGCGGCTGCTGGAAGACTCTAGGTTCGGTCTTGGCCATGGGGAGATGCCGAGGGGGCAGCTACTTACTGGAGCTCAGGAAGAAATGGGACTGAAGAGGTCCGTGTGGACGTCCCTGTGGCTAGAGTAAAACCAACAGTGTGTACGTGGAAAAGACTGCCGAGGAGGGGCTCTCATGACAAGAGACAAGGGCCTAGAGGGGAGCCTTTCAGACACGTGACAGAAGCTGACAGAAACTGACAGAAGCTGATAGAAGCTGACAGCAGCCAATGAAGGACAGTGTTTCAAGAAGGAGGGAGGGAGCAACCATGCCAGCACCGACAAGAGTTCATAGCTTTTAAAATATGTACTCAGTGGATGACAGATCATCTTTGTTTTACCAGCAGATCTGTCAGTCCTATTGATTTCTACCAAAGCTTTCTGTGAATATAGTTAATAAAACCATCATATCGTAATTTTGTCATTTACCATCTTTCTAATAAGCTATTCAAAAATTCTCTAATTTTAAGACAACAAGGCTGATAAATACATTTTGGATCAAACTACAGCTATGGCACTGAAGCAGTTTTGGAAAGAACACAAAACTAGAATCTTTAGCATAGTCCTGGTTTTCCCTTTATCTAGACCAAGATGGGAAGCAGTAAACTTGTTGATCTAGAACGTTCCACATCTACAAAATCCTAGAGTTCACAATTAGTTTTGCAGGAATACAGGGGTAAATGTGTGTATTTAGTCACACATTTTCACCAGTGGCCTCTATATGGCCAAAAAAATGAATTACTCTTTCAAGCCACTTGGCTTGGTTTGGCCATTTCTCAGACCAACCAGATACTCTGACAGCGATGAAATCTATTCCCTAGTGGAAGATACTGAACAAGCATTTATTGATTCCCTAACACACAGCAAGATACTAGACACTAGTTTATTTTTGGTAAATACTCCTATGTTCTTAAGAATTTAATATTAATTCAAGAGGAAATACTCCCCGGTCCATCCAAAAATAGTTAACTTTAAATGGTAATCAAACTGTTAACTTTAAATTTAAAAGAATAGTATTACTGATTTCCCATATAATAGTATGGGGCATGGTAAGAACACAATACTCATTGAGTGAGCGAATAAAAGAATCACATTTTGTTAGGCTTAGAAATTTCACTGAAAAATTACATCTAAACATGGTCAAGTCACCATATTCTCCTTAATTCCAATATTTGTGTCTCACATAAACTATTTCCAGGGTTCACAGATGCAGAGGTAAGATCCAATTCTATTCAAAGTAAAACTATGCATAAAAATCGTGGAGATGCAAAGTGTGAAAGACTTATTATTTGCTTCAAGTATAATACAAAAGGAAGGCTGCACTAACAAAATATCTTAGAGCACACTACCATTTTTCTTGGCCCAGAAAGTATTTGCTTTCTCAATGCCCAACTCTAGAGGGTCTTCTCAAAGGTTATTCTTAGGCCTTGAGAGATCATCATGACTGGCTTCCAGATATGCTTTGTTCACCATTCTGGCTATATTATTGATCAGTTTCAGAGTACAAACAGTATGCAACAAATAGAAAAGCTCAATACAATCTTATAAAATGAAACAAAAGTGAGAGAAATGGGGACTATTTCACTTTGTTCATAAATCAAACCTTGTCTTTCTAAGTCCCTTTCAACTCTGCCCTGGATCCAGCCAAACTGATTTCCTACTGTCTCTCTATCTTCTGGTTTTTCATGTTATGCCTTTGTTTCAGCAGGCCCAATGTGTGGCATATCTTTGCATAGAAATTTCTTCCCATTAATCCTAGTGGCCAAATCCTACTCACCTTTAAAGGCTCAAACATCATCATATCCATGAAGCCTTCTTGGAAATCCACAGCTAAAAGAAATCTTATCTTTTTCTAAACAGCACAAGTGCATCAGTTTACCTATGCCTCTTCATAATATTTCACATGGTTCTCTCCTGTACTTAGTTACAATTACTTACTACTTTTCACAGTGTACATGTATTGTATGCATGCACACATAACACATACACATACATACTATATATATGTATATATATACATAGAGAGAGAGTATTTGTAGCTATTTACTTACATTTTTCATTTCTGCTAATAGTTTTTTAAACTCCTTATGGATAGGTGTCAACTAATATTTGCTCTTCCCATGAAACCTAGCTCAAGTCGATGTCTTGCACAGAGTATGTAATCATTAAATGAAGGGAGTTCATAAAACAAGTTATTCTCATATACTGCTTTGTATACAATTTGCATAATGAAATGAACAAAACCATATGATATGCTAAAGTCAAGAACTAAGTAATTAATTACATAAATATATATTTAGCTACTCTAATCTTCACTCTATTATATAGCAATCTTACCGGAAGGAATGATTTAACACAAACTCACAGTTAAGTGTCCTTCATGATGATCTGGGAAATGAATAAATAAGTACTCGGTGGCTACCAGTTGCATTATGGAGTCACCTAGGAATTCCATCCTCTGATTGTGGCCTCTGGAAAAAACAACATCAATGCAAAGAGATCAATAAGCATTTGTATATTAAAAAAAAAAAAGAAGCAGAATTTTTAAAAAGGCACGGTTTTAGAAGGCAATGTGTTCACCTTGCTTTAAAACACAAAACTAAATACAATCCCCTAAGGCCCCTCAACTGAGAAGAGACCTGAGTCAATACAGATTGAGTTTCGAAGAAGAGTACAGGGACCACTATCTAAGGATTAAGTAACTGGTAAAGGAAGACTGATAAATAGTGCCTGGTCAGAAGTTAAGGAGTATCAGTTGAAACATAAAGTATAGATAACACTCTCACACAGAGAAAACAAAGCAAAATGGTCCAGGAATTTTCTTTGTTAAATCTTTACTTCTTTATTGAAATATACACTCTATCATTCAAATCTGGAATCCAGTTTAAGGACACTAAAAAAAAAAAAAAAAAAAAAAAAACTGACAAGAATCTTAAATCTCTACACTTTAAAGAGAGCTGTGAATATTTGATTTGGAGGAGAGAAGCCAAGAACTAAATAAAGAACAACAGGCAAAGAAATAACATTTTGGTTATTTTCCTAATTATTATATTAGCTCATCTCCAAATCATTCATCTAGAGCTAGGATGGAGAGCCAATTTCAGCCCACGGTCTGTTTTTGCAACTTTAACTGGGACAGAGCCATGCCCATTCATTTACATTTTCTCTGTGGCTGCTTTTAGGCTACTAGAGCAGAGTCGAATCACTGCAACAGAGACCACATGGCCTGTAAAGCCTAAAATACTTAATATCTGTTCCTTTACAGATAAAATTTTTACTTCCTTCATGCTTCTCTTACACTTTATGAAGAAATAAGATGCATGACAATGAAACCAAAAATACTGGATTGGAACCTAGCCCCTGATCCACACCAGTGTCTGGCTACTCACCCATCTCATGATGTGACTTTCCTAGAAATATGTTTGAAATCCCAATTCCTTTGAAAGGCACGCAGCAAAAGTTCGGGACTGCCTGTCTA
This sequence comes from Callorhinus ursinus, assembly GCF_003265705.2. NCBI lineage: Eukaryota > Metazoa > Chordata > Mammalia > Carnivora > Otariidae > Callorhinus > Callorhinus ursinus. The sequence continues at coordinate 68,457,740 of NW_027397065.1, read as the reverse complement.
AATGGTCACACTGGGATTGCATGGTTAAATCTAACTTACAGGGTCAGATGGTTAAATCCCACAGTTCTCAAAGTGAATGCTCTTGCCAGAAGTCGAACATGAGTAAAAATTACTCCAATTGCTTCTTCAAACTCAGTAAGTTTCTGCAGAACTGGAGAAGTCTCAATAAGTTGTCGATCAGTATTCGGCTCTTGTAGCTGCAGGAAAAGAACAAAAAATAAATAAAAATCACATGCAGTTTTTGGTTACAAGAGTAATTATCAACTCTAGGATAATGTTTTGTAAAATTCCTTCTCCCATGGGCAGAAATATCTGAAATGCCAATAAAACACGGAAGCTTCTTTCTCATCCCTTAGAATGGCAAACAAACCTAATATTTAAAGAAGGCTCAAATAATATTTTCCAATCTTCTATCAAGTTTCAAGGCCAAGTACTGTACACAGATAGTTGAAAATCCCACGTATTATACTAACTCTCCAAGGAAGAGGCAAAGTGAAGAACTGCTGGTGGAGAATACGTATATCTAGTAATGCAGTGGTTCTCAAACTTTCACATTCATCAGAACCCTTATAGGGCCTATTACATCCAAATGGCTGGGCCCTACTCCCAGGGTTTCTGATTCAGTATATCTGGAGTAAGGACTGAGAATCTGCCTGTCAGACAAGTTCCTGGAAGAGGCAGATGCTGCTGGTATGGAGACTAACCTTTGAGAACCACCCCATTAGGGGAATATGACCTCTGTGTGTCTTCTAGGGACCAGCCTATTTTGGCAAATGAACATGATTAAAGCTGGATTTAGCTTACACTGGAGACTACTGTACCACCAGGCAGGTGCTCCACAAAACAATAAGTCTTGAACAACTCAATGCAACAGTGAGAGCATACAGCAAATACGAGAAGAGTAATTAAAGTGAACATTTTCAACAACTCTGGACAATTTCATACTAATGTTTCTAAAGTTCTTTGAATTAATGCCATTTATTACTGTAAAGCCTCTCATAAGAGTTCAGCCACTCGTGCTTCTTACATATGTATAATGTACGTATACATACATGCACATATAAAAATATGTATGAGAATATATATGTATACATATATGTCTCCAGGGAAAACAGAAATAAAAGGAAAGAATACAAAGAGTTTTTAAACCAACTGGGAAAAAGTGTCACCACCTACAGATCTTTTAAATACCAAAATCTTGAGTAAAAAGTCATCACACTGTACTAAAATTTTAATTTACAATACGTTTTAAGCAATCTGAGTCAAAGCCCTCAATTTCCAAGATCTAAATTGGGTTACAATTTAGCAATGTTAATTTTGTATTTATTCTTTTTACTAAGCACACACTTGCTTCCATATTATTTTCTCTATAATAGCAGCCAGGGAGGTACACTAGAAACAACATATTAAGCTTTGACTATCACTTTTTTGGAGGAGAGAGGGCAACACACCACAACCACACAAGTATTCCTCTGGCCTTATGAGGGAAGGAAGGTGACCCCCAGTGCTCCCCCCACCCCACCCCAAAGCACAAATGCAACACATGGGTTCATTTTACTATTTGTTCCAAAGTTTTCCAGTTCTGCTTGACACCCCAGCTTAAGGTCATAATGTCACTGAAGGGAATAAAAGTTGATAAAAGCAGGAGGGAAAAATAGACAAACTAAAGTAACGGGACTACCCGGAACTATAAAGCTCACTGCAGACAGGAAGGTCGCACTTACTTGCAGTGGGTGGAGAGGATAATTGAGCCAGACTTCGCGCAGGTCCTGGAAAATAGAATGATGCCTTTAATGCTCCAGGGAGCCATTTAACACACTCTGGAGTACTAAATAAAATGCCATTATTTGAAATAGCGAACTATTTCAGATGCTGACTCCACTTATTGCAAATTCAATAGTGCTAGCAAACTAATTTTTTTTTTAAGTGTATTCACCATTCAAACTGCCTGTAGTGACTCTAATTAGCCTATTAAGCTGGGGAGGAAAAGAGCCACCTCCACCCCCAGAAGTCAAAGATACCTTCTAAAACTCAGTTACACATTTGCTTAACCTAATACACGGGATTGAGTCGCTGTTTTAATCATATTTTTTAGTTTACCATTCCCCAGAAATGTGCATCAGCTCTGCCTTTTGTAATTAAAACTCATCTCAGATGTCTTTTATTTTAGGCACTCATTCATTAGCATTTGAGCTGCTTTAAGATGGGGTGGAAAACATCCAAATCTAGTTCCTAAACTCTCAGATCTATAAGACCGCACTTTTACCGCAGGTCACTAGAAATGTTTCCTTGAAATATGGAAATGAGTGAATTTTATGGAGAAGCCCAGTACCTTATTTTATCCACTGAGCTAAATCTAGAGGCAGTTATAATTAGAACTTCCTCAGGATTACAGTGTTTTTCCTTCAGTTTTAGACTCTAGGGAGCCTCTGACTGAATCTACTTCCTGGCCTTGATGTTAGGTTTTTCAAACAAATAAAAGATTTTTAAAAAAAGAGGGAAAAAATATTTTTTTAAATTTGTGGGGGAGAAGTCTAAGAATATCTATTATCACTGTGACACACATGATGACAAAATGAAATAAAATACCCAATATTTTTGGAAAACTTGCAACCCACTTAGAGGGTTTGGGGGTTTTTTTTGGCCAATATTAAGAAAAAAAATATCAAACTGTTCTTTTAAGGCTTTAGAGAGCTTCTCTTAACCAATTCAATAACCTTTTCCTTGCATTCTCTGTAGCATGAATTACGCTGAATGTCATTCGCTTCTTGCAACTTTCTCATGTTCTCTCATGCTTTTTTCCTTCGCAAAGCAGTGAGCCCAGTGCTGGGACACAGAAGACGCTACTACTAATATTGGTCATATCAACAGTAACAGTAAACAGCCATCTCTTCCAACCAACTCCAATCTCCAAAATTCAAAATTCTCAGCAACTTGATTCTTCTTTCTCCCTTCTCCTATGTTTTTCACTCAGTGACACTGTGATTTCTCCTTAGATGTCTTACATATATAACCGCTTAACCCCTCACGACTAGATTATTTCAATTGCCTCCATTTCCTTTCTTCTACCCTACTCAGAGATTAGGTTCTGCCACACCTTGATGCCAGAGAAAATATCCTGTAAAAAATCCAGATTGGAACCCCAACTCTAGCATTTATTAGCTCCAGGCAAAACCTCTACCTTCAGTGTGTTCTGGAAAATGTTCATTGACCGTTGACATTTATTAATGCAACTTTTTATCCCTTATTTTATTTCTTTCATCATGATAAGTGTACTCTTTAATCCCCATCACTCCCCCCACCTCCCCTCTGGTAACCCTCAGTTTGTTCTCTATAGTTGAGAGTCTGTTTCTTGGTTTGTCTTTCTTTTTATTTTCCTTTGCTCACTTGTTTTGTTTCTTAAATTCCACATATGAGTGACAGATTAGATGGTATCTGTTTTTCTCAAACTGACCTATTTTGCTTAGCCTCCTATCTCTGGTTCCATCTACATTGCTGTAAATGGCAAGATTTCATTCTTTTTAATGGCTAAATAATATGCCTCTGTGTGTGTGTGTGTGTGTGTGTGTGTGTGTGTGTGTGTGTGTGTATTCTTTATCCACTCATCTGTCGATGGACACTTGGGCTGCTTCCATGGTTTGGCTAATGTAAAGAATGCTGCAACAAACACAGGGATGCATGTCTCCTTTAGAATTAGTGTTTTTGTATTTTGGGGGTAAATCCCCAGGAGTGTGATTACTGGATCATAGGGTAGATCTATTTTTAACTTTCTGAGGACCCTCCATACTGTTTTTCACAGTAGCTGTGCCAGTTTGCATTCCCAACAACAGTGCACGAGGGTTCTTTTTTCTGCTCATCCTTGCCAACACTTGTTGTTTAGCAACATATCTTTGTTGAATACATACTATGTATTAGCTTACTTAGACAAATGAGATACCATTCCTGTCCTCAAAGAAGCATAGTGGGGAAAAATGAAGGTAAGTATAATTTAATGAACTGAGAGAGGTTCTATAATAGCGATATGTACTAAATGCAAGGAAAACTCTGCTTGGGCGGTGTGAGATAAAGCTTCAAAGAAGAGGTAACTTTTCAGATGTACCCTGAAGAACATGAGGCATCTGGCAAATCAGCAGGGGGAGGGAATCAAAAGGAGAGCACCATAAATGCACAAGTAGTGTGTCTCAGAGAACACAGGCACAAACAGTTAACTCCTAAGAGGCAGAACACAGAGGATTTCAGGGCAGTGAAAATACCCTACATGATATTATAATGGATACATGGCATCACACATTTGTCCAAGTCCACAGAATGTACAAGGTAAACTCTGGACTTTGAGTGATGATATAGGTTCATCAATTGTAATAAATGTACCGCTCTGATGGGTGATGTTGATAAAATGGGAGAGGCTGTGAATGTGTGGAGGCAAGGGGTATATGAGAAATTTTTACTCTGAATCAGGCTATTAACCTAAAACTGCTCTAAAAAAATCAAGTCTTAAAAAATTTTTTAATTAAAAAAGGGAATTCCTAGAATGGCACAAAGGGGAAGTGAGAAGATGGGAGACAAAAAATAGACGGGAGTCAGATTATGAAAACCATTAAATGCTCTGTTATATAATACAGACTCTGGCAGATAGTAAAAAAATCAAAGACCATAATCAAATCTGTGCATTAAAAAGAAGACAACACTAAATGTAGTACGAATGAGAGACGGAGTTGTGGCGAATCACAACCAGTTCAGTATTTCATGTGGGAGATGAGGAGGGTAAACACTAAAGCAAAGGGATGGCCAAAAGAGCGAACCAATTCAAGAGATCTAAGGACAGAACTGACAGGAGTTTGCAACTGAATGGAGATGGAAGAAAAAAGCTTCAGGACAAAAGAAGATCCTAAGGTTTGGGTTTAGATGATAAAAGTAAGGGAGGTGAAATATGTTTTGGTGTTAAGGTGATGAGCTGAAATGCTAAAAATGTTGAAATGAGGTATCTGTGGAACACCTGCGTGAAGCTGCCAAGGAGCCATTTGAAAAAAGACACTTCCTCTAATTTCTGGAGCTCCAGAGAAAGGCCAGGGTCGGAGATACTGGGACAGACATGTAAAGACCAAAAGGAGGGAGTGGGAGAATATGAAAGATTACATAGTATCTCTCCCTATCTAAGAGGCCCATTGGGATGGTCAAATTGCAACAATGGGTCTGAAGGTACTGGGAAACCATGAAGGGTCAAAGATGAAGACCTGGAACCAGAAAAAACGGTCTGGGCTGAAGAGTGAATGAACAGCAGACCAGACTGGGAAGGGAAAAACAGCCCTGCTGTGAACAGGGGGGGAATGACACAGTTAAAGCCCACTGCAAAGTTCAGAGGAAACTATGTTTCCCTCAAGGTCTTACAGCAGCTGTAAAATGTCAGAACAGGTCGCCTCTGAGGGACTACTGCTTTCCTGCCAATGTTGCCCTCTGACCTGCTTTGCTATGTCTTATCCTCTAAATAAAGATTACTGGGGACACTTCTGCTAACCTGCCCTTGGCTCCTAACAGCACCCAATTCCAAATTAATCCCTGGCTCCTTCTGATCCAGCCTCAGAAAAGGCAAGCAACCAAGAACTGATCCCTGCTTTCCTGGCCCCCCCTTAGAATCCGCCAGGACCAGCCCAGGCCTCGGAAAGGACTTGCACCTCCCTCACAACATGGGTTCAATCAATCTGACTTTGTGGGTCTACAGGTTTCTGTCTGGCTGCCTGCAGCTGATTAGACTTTCACACTACCATTACTCAAAAAAAAAGTTCAACGGTTCACCAGTGTCTCTGATGCGCCACACCTAACAGATGTAAACCAACATGGAGATATCAAATGCGTTAGACTGTCCTAGTGTGTGCCTTGAAAACTCTGAAATGGAAAGACCATATCTTACTAAGCACTGTTCAGTTTCATAAAAGACATAGTAAAATGAATTCTGAATCTCAGGCGTCCCATTTGTAAGATCATGTTCAGACTCTGCTTTTTCATTTAGTCACTTATTCATTTCATTCCTTTAACGAATATTTATTAAACACTGCTTTTTCATTTAGTCACTTATTCATTTCATTCCTTTAACGAATATTTATTAAACAGTGCCAGCATTGCACTCGCTACTGGAAATATAAGATAAGCTTGCTAAGTAGACAAGTGGGAGAAAAGCAGTTTAAAGAGAGAAAAGAATCTAAACAAAAACTGGTGCAATTAAGAACACACAGTGTATAACTGCATAGGATTTAGGAAAAGAACACAGAATGGATGGGGAGGATGCAGGTAAGATGGGAGAAGGGGGGGAGGTTCGGGGGGGGTTGGGGGACCAGTTTAAGGCAAGACTGGAGGGAGGGAAAAAGTAAAGAGGTTGCTGAAATTGCCAACAAAAGATAAAGGCCAGAACAAAGATATTTTAAGATTTGAGAAAAAGACTTAAAATACACACCATCTGCTACAGATATAAATCAAGATGCACACTCATTTAATATGTGTAGGACAAAATGGGGGAACAGGGAACATCTGTAGATAACTTTCCCATCAGGAGAGAATTCACACACATAAAAACATCACATATCTCTATAAAAACAAATATAAAAAATCAAATCCTCAGATATGAACATCATCCAGGTCACATTTTTCAAAACTATTGATTCTTTTTTTTTAAACTATCCTAAGTAATACAGTAATAACATCTGACAGCCACTTAAGCTGAAGGTTTCAGAAAGGCTTAAAACACTGGCTTCCTATGTTCTTTATTCCTCCATGAGGGCTATTTCACTCAATTATAATGACATTTCAATTTGGAATACAGAGTTGCCTCTCCCTAACTTAAATGTTAAATTGACTTGTTTTGGTACAAAAAGCATCTAGTATGCTCTATTACATGCAGGATTAAAAAGGTAGCTCTAGCAATATTAATAGCTTAATACTTTAGTAACCAACAGAAACTATTTTAGAATCTATCATCTGTTCTTAAACTATAATTTGCTTAAGAAAAAAAAAAAGTACTTCCATACTCTTTATTCATAGCCCTATCAGAAACTCCCTATGGAAAGAAAAAAAAAAAAACTCCCTATGAACTGACTTTCTAAAATAAATATACATTTATCTAGTCTACATAATTTACATAAAGACAAATCATAAACAGAAAAGCTAAAAGGCAAGAGCTTCAAGTAAGCCTGCATGGGGTAGGTACCCAACGATTATAAAAGAGAAAATCATAATTAACTTCAAGATACTTCAAAATAAAGCAAAGTATTTATATTGAATTTGTAAGTGGCCACGAGGAGAGACAGGGTTTCAGGTAGAAGACAAGCCCCTTGTGTAAGTGTCCACAGCACTTTCCCATTTGCAACAGAGCCAAGTAAACTATTCTGATACACTTAAAGTCTACCATCTACGGCAGATTCGGGGACTTTGTTTCTCCTACACTCTCTTTAAACACAATCACTAATTGATACAAAATCCTCTGTAATAATACATAACTGAGAAAAACCAAATGATTCAAGATAAATACCGGATCATTAAAGAGTAAGCGTCCAAATAACTGTTTGGCTTCCTCCAGGCTTCCCTCCAAGTAAACAGCTCCTAGATAAAAGGATGGGAACGCCAAAAGGAAGGCTGCATTAACATTCAGAGAAAATTACATAGCTCTATAAAAACCAAAAGGCAAGTCAAAACCACTCACAGAAAAAAAACTGACAAGACCAGAAGCAATTGTTTTAAAGGTAGCATTTTCCCTCTTTTAGCCAGGATTTGTATTATAAATTAGAATGAAATATGAAATTCAATTTACTGAAATCTAAACCCAAAATTTAAGTAAAAAGCCTAATCTGAGCTATCATGAAGGGTATGGGCATGAACTTACTAAGGGAAGTATGCACAAACCCTGGCTTTATGAGCATGTTAGGTTTTATTTTATTTTGCTATTTATAGTTTATGTTTCAGACCATAAAAAAATCTGATAAAACCCGAGTTCAGATCAATGAAGACTTCTGCAAATAAAAATCAGGACAACCTTTTCCTTTAATTTGAAATAACTTCTAACATTTAAATTGGATATCAAATCAAGTAACATTTTAATTGGGTATCAAATAACTCCAGAGTAAGGTAGTCTTATAGTTTTGAAATCATATTTTTACATCTGTCTTCAGAAAGGCATTTTTTAATGTAAAATATTAAGATACTTAGTCACCAGGGTTTTTGATGAATAAATACATTTATTATTTATCAGTAGTTGTAGTTATAATAATAATAATGCTAATAATAATGACGATGATAGTAGTAGCAGTCATGGTTTGGGGGCCACTCATGCCCTGGGGACAGTGCAAAGCATTTTCACATTCTTATCTTTACCTTCACAGGCACCTCAGCAGAGAGTATTACAGAAGTTTTATAGGATTTGGGTTCACAGTAGGTGATTTGGGGAAGGGTTTGAGGAAATGGAACTCTGAATCAGACGCTACCAAGATTGGATATTAAGATCCTTACAACAATTCTGTGAGGTAAGTGACACTATCTCCATGTCATTGATGGGGAAACTGAGGCTCAAAGAGATTCAATAACTTGGTGAAGACACAGTGCTGATAAATAAAGCAAGAAGGAATTGAATCATGTCTGCCTGGTTCAGGAGCCAACCATAACACTAACTGTCAAAATTATTATGTGTACAGAACACAATAACTCCATGTGACAAATCCTCTGAAAATAGACATATTTATGCAAAATAGACATAGCTGTGAAAAGACTGTGGATAATAATTATTAAACATTCTCCTGTTACCATCATCAGCACAAAACTAGAATGGGATGCTTTTATATTCATTTTCAAAGGAAGAAGGAAAATTGATAAGTACAAAGGCCTTTAAAAAATAAAATGTACTCATTTATTTAAAAAAAATCAAGGAATTGTCAATCTACTGTAACATTTCATTGTAAAGCATACTTGCAATCACCAGCTAATTAACTCTTCATAACTTTCCTGTACCAACAGCTGAATATATTCTAGTTACAGTAAAAAAGAAACCAAGGCAGTAAAGTGCCTGCCTCAGTCTTACTTCAAGTGCATAAGTTATAGTCATACATACTCAAGCCCTGGGATTTAAAAGTTGCAGTGTTTTCAAGATACTTAAATGAGAAAATCTTATGAACAGTTTTAAAATGTGATCAAAAACAATTATCAGGGCCTCATGAGCAACCTACTTACTGTTTATTTATGTATGTGATCCTGAATCGGATTTGGAAAGTAATCCACCTACATATTAACTCACTTCAGTTCAATTCAGCATATACTAAATATGCACATACATGACATCAGACACCAATTCAGGCATCAGGAATGCAAGAAAAGAAAGCATGACTGCTTGCTCACTCTGGAAGAGCTACACTAACCACAATACAACGAAGTTAGTGTTATACTAGGGACCTCATATGCTTTGGAAACAAGTAATTTTGTCCCAACTCTCCACACTGAATTTTATATGCTCTCCAAACATTTTAAATATGTAAGAAACTAGATTATAAAAAGAGAAGTTACCAATTAATGCTTCAAAACAATTAGCCATTGCATGCCGAAGGTCTGATTCTCTACAAAGGTCAGGTCCATGAGCATAAAGCATAAATCGATCCAGTTCAAGTTTCTACAAAATTCAAAATGACAAGTAAGAAAGAATTTGGCAAAATCATAACTGTAACAATTCAACATCTCCTAGGGGTAAGGAGTAATGGTTACAAATTAATTGGCCTTGTGTCAGTATATTAAGAGAGTTTAGCTTGCCATTCATTAGAAGTCCTTATATATGGTTCAGATCTGACTAACCTCAACCTTTCCTCAAGTAGGCTTCTATGAACTCTGATGTTTCAGTTCTGATGGTTCAGAAATGATCAGACCTGAGTCCAATTCCAAGTTCAGACCAAGTACTAGTCCAAGCTGGAAAAAGACTATGCTATAAGACCATGGGCCTCTGGATTCACCCAACATGTCTAGAGAGACACGAACACAACCCAAAGTTAACCTCTTTGATTCCTGAGTTATGTGGTACTGATATTTGTACTATACAACAGATTTCTATGTGGCAGAATAAATGGGGACCCTCAGAAGACTTCAAAATGCCTTATATCTCTAAATCTTTTTTTTTTAATTTGGTAAGGATTTTTGTGGCTCTTTATCTTTGTACTTGTGTCCCCTTTATGAGGTCTCCATACTTACCTTTCTGAAGGCTCAGTGAGGTCTTCTGAGCAATGGGGTTGGATTTATCTTATGGGCTCTGGAATATTGTTTGTAATGAATTATGCTTCCTTTTTTTATTTGGCCTCAGAAAAGTTTAGAACCAAATTTGTGGTCGAAATTGTGTAGGACTTAGGAATATATCTGTATATAGTAACTTTATCTTCCTTTTTCTGTCTTAACCATATTTTCTCTTTACTCTGAGTTCAGTACCTACTTATTTCTTATCCTACTGTATTATAATATACAAATTAATTCAAGTCCTTTGGGAACTAGACACACTATGAATGATTTTTTTTAAATAAAACTCCTGAGACTGAATAAATGGAAATCGTAATTCTTTCCATAAAAGGAGAAAAATACAAACATTGCATAAGCATGCAATAAATCTGTTTCCATTACCCTATAATTCAATTCAATAAATTCTTACTAAGCTGTAACATGCTATATAATATGGAACAAGACACAAGTGAATGAACAACCTAGGATAATATAAGTTTCATCAGTCCTCAGATAAGATACTCAGATTTTGTGTGTCTCAGTATGCATGTTAAAAATATCCATATCCATTTACACTGGAAAAGGTAGAGACAATAAAAACGAGATATATGCTATCAGTATTCTGTATTGCTAGGAATTCATGAGTACAAAATATATTCAAATGAGTTTTGACTACCACAAATGCAACAGCAGAAAACACCTCTTTTAAAAAATTGATCCCTAAGTGCAAGAACTTATGGTAGAATATGTAAATGTCATCTGTTGCACAACTTCACTGGGAAAATGTAGTTGTTTGCTAATCTCTGGAGCCCTGTTTGAGAATAGACTGCAAGCCATATTTTATATTACAAACAACTATTCTGGAATGCTATGAATTTTCCAACTTTTCATACTCCTTGCTCTACATCTTTACTTTTTCATGTAGGCATTAGTGGAACTTTTAAAAAGGAGAGTGGTGTTCAACTGGTACATGTGTTGAAGTGTTCATTTGTCTGGAGAGCTGACCTGGAGCTTTCATTAGGTTCTTAAAGATTCTCAGCAATCCTCTGTCAAGTGCCCCCTTCCAAGTGGTTAAGAGCCACTAGTCTAGACCAAGGGCAAGGCCACCATTACCTTCTACTGGAGCAGATGGGTGTTGAATGCTATGGGAATGTCAGTACTTGGAGTGGAGGAAGATCATATAGAAAGCTCAAGGGAGAAACTTGCCAAAATAACTCATGGCTTTGTACATCACCTAATGTGTCACATAGCAGTGTCTGTTTTCCTGTTAGGGCAATTTTCCATGCTTTGTAAATATCCTCCCTACAACTGTTTGAAAAATAATTATACAATTCCATTATATTTTAAACTGAAAAAAAAAAAGGGAGTGGTTTGACAACTACTTATTCACATGTATTTCCAATGAACACTTATGTGTCCTATCAGGAAACATTTGACAATTAAATCAACTGAACACTAAAGCAGTTTTAGGTAGAGTCGTGGAACTTCATTCATGGTAAAGCTGCTAAAACCAAGAAGCATTCCTGTTGCCTACAGTTTTTCATTAACAGGTCATTGTTTACATTCTCAAATGCCATCACTATGATGACTACGATGTTACCTAAAATAAAATAATGTACTCTTGCTAACATAAAAACCAGAGTCTAAAATTAACCATTCTGAATATACTTAATGCCTCAGCAAGATCAAATTAAGAAATAGATTTTATCTAGTCTTTTCTATCAAATTCCAACATTTATATCAAAATGAAGGAAAAAAAGTGCTTAAAGGAAAAATCAAGGAAAACCCAAAAAAGCTTTTCTAGTGAATCACTGGTATTGGAGGATTTAAGATCCACAGTTTTCTCTACTATTGAATAAACCCACAGGTCTATAAAATGTACTAATTTACAATGAGAACAGTGGCAGCCACAATAAAAACAACCAACTCTACTAATTTATTTACCTGTTTGTGTGATTACTACAAACAGGGATTGTGCCAAGCACTTTATAAACTGAATTATTAAAACTCAAACAAATAATCTCATTTGATTCTCACAACCACCCTGTGTGGCAGATGTTGATGCCACCTCCATTTTGCAGATGAGAAGGCAGAGACTTGGAGGAGACAACAATTTGTCTATGGCCCCCCTATTTGTAAGAGGGGCATGGACTGGAATCCTGATGGCCAATCCAAGCACCTGTGTTCTGTTTGCTATAACTTACTATACTAAGACACCGCACAAAGAAAGGAATATCAAATGAGATCATGTAAGTAAGTAAAATGTCTACCATGAATCTAAATTGAGAAAAGGTTCTCTTAGTCAAACAATGAAGTCAGCTAGCTGGAGAGCCTAAACACTAAATCTTAATTACTGGGATTTGTGATGTTTGGGGATTCTCAAAGATCGATAAAGTATCCCTTGTGGGTATGAATGGGCAGGCATATTCTATTCAAAGCTATAATGCTGCTTATTAATGTAAATCAAAGACAAATGTAATACAGAAATAGTACACAAAGGGAAAATACAAAATATTTCATTTCTTTTGCTCTGTTCTTACTCTTTTCCCCAAATGTTTAACTCTGTTCACACACATCTGTCAAATTTTTCCTCTTCTGTTATCAAGCTACTTCACCATGGAGTTCATTAGCTGCTGGTGAACCCACAAAGGTAACGGAACTAATAAGGTTGAATCTTTAAAACCCAAACAAAAAAAAATCCTTCCCAGTCTATAAAATATTAAACTCTTAATATACCCTAAAGAGCTACTTATTCAAATGCAAAACTATGCATGGACTGAAGACGAAAATGTCAGACTTTACTACAAATGTGTCAGACATTTGACATACCTTTGCTAACATGGCAAGGTGCTGATTCTGAACAATGGCAGTACGATAAGTTGCTAATCCTCCTTCTTCCAGACTAGGAAACAAATAGTACAAATGGACACTGCAAAAAAAAAAAAAAAGGCATATAAAAATATGTATCACAACCTCCTGTCTGTAGCTCCAAGTCATAAAAATAGGTCTGGCACACAGTATCTGCACAATAGATACCAGCTGAATTGAACTAAACTGAAGGGTTTGATTAAAAGCCTTTGAAAGTTAACTAGTAAGCACCGTGTATCTGAATGTGCTAACACCCAAACAACACCATTCACTCCTATTTTCACATTTACTTCTGTTAAAAAGACTGCTCTGGCAAATCTGGCGACAAAGGCCTGAAGGGCTGGTCACATACTGCTGAGAGCAAACTGATGTGACACTCAGAAATTTGGCCTGGAAACAAACATCTTTGCTTGGGCTGCATTATGACTGGCCTCTGAAGAGAAGCCTGGGCGGGACAGCAGCGGTAGCGTGTCCCTGACAGGTGTGACAGGGATGGCAGCAGAACTGAGAGTGGCACACGTGGTTGCTTGTGCCCTGACGAAAGCCGAACGGATTGGTGAGGAAAGTGCACGGATGTGGAGGAAGACCCCATGGAAAGCCAGTTCAGACCATGACCGAAACTGTCTCTTCTAAATCGCAGACCGGTTTTTTAAGATCCACTGTTGATCAGGGCAGCTAAGCTTATTTAGTCCTATTGTGTCCAGCGAGGACAGGCTTGCAGAGCCGCCCCTCTGCCTCATTATGTCCTTCCTGGGAAGAGAAATGACCCAGAGAGAATACAAATAGCTCAAGACTGCTCCCAGAGAAGCATGCATTGTCTCCCTTTAAAAGAGAAACGATGTGGGTATGAAAACACAAAATGCACTTTCCTACCCTTAGCATCAAATTAAAGACACGAAAACACTTCTGGGGAGAAAACACATATAAATGCATACATACACACACCAAAATCTCGTCATTAAAATTACTTGTAAGTTTTACTTCCCTTGAGATTGGAGAGAGTGAGAAATGGATCAAAGACAAATCCTAGAAAATGAAATGACATTTTAAAATATCATCCCTTTCTCTACAAACTGAATATAAGCTCTAAAGCATCTAGACCAAGACAAGCTGATCTCTTGTGGCTGTGGCAACTTGAACATAAACTTGACAGGACAAAGACAGTAGCCTTTCATCCTGTAATCTTGTGCATTACTGTGTCAGTGAGTACAAGTTATCAGGGCAAGAGCCACAGACATGTGGCTTTCAAGCTCTACAGAAAGGACAAAAATGGTGTTTCAAGGCCTTATTTAGCTAATTTAGGTAATACAGTAAGTATGTTACCTACAAAATGTAATTATTGGGGGACAGCAGAAAAACCTCCTTACCTGGTCAGAAATTCAACAACAGCATCCCCTAGGAACTCCAACCTTTCATTGTGATTAATTCTATAGGAGAATTAAAAAGATCACTTAAAATAGGAAACATTTACATTCCTTCCATCTCTTCTCAAAGAAAAGACACATAAGAGTTAGCTCCTTTTGTAATTGAAACATCCCACCTTATTCCTCACACTCAAAAGCACTGACCGCCATCTTAGCTGGAGTATGAGACACCTACTGGGGAAGGGAGGGGGCATTCTATCCTACTATGTGGTTCAGGCCTTCCGACCTGGGGGCTTCCTTCCCCTGAGAATCAGATTTAAAGTGAGGAATTACCACCCTAACAACTGAATCTTTCCACACTGCTATCAGGTAGGTGAGAGAAAGGAGAATGTACTCTAATGAGTTAGAACTGAACACTGAAAAATCCGTTTGGTACAACGTTCCATTGCCCAAACTCTAAACTTAACTTAGCTTCTAAAGTCCTTCAAAAGAGGCCTGATCAGGGTGCCTGGGTGGCTCAGTTGGTTAAGCGACTATCTTCAGCTCGGGTCATGATCCTGGAGTCCCTGGATCAAGTCCAGCATCGGGCTCCCTGCTCAGCGGGGAGTCTGCTTCTCCCTCTGACCCTCTCCCCTCTCATGTGCTTTCTCTCTCTCTCAAAAAAAATAAATAAAATCTTAAAAAAAAAAGAGGCCTAATCTACTTTTTCACATCCCAGTAACCACTGCTATCCTCTCCCACCTATGTTTTGGGCTCTTGTCCCAGAACTGCGTGGTACTCTCTGAAAAGGGCATCCGCCCTGAAGCTTTCCACCATCTTCCCTGTGCACAGAGCCACACAAACCTACGCATCCCTCAAGGTCTAGTGAAATGTTGCTTCTCTACAAATCCCTTCCGGATTCCTCTCATCAAAATTAGTACCTCCCCCTCAGGGCCTATCACACTTTATTTATACTTCATTGTATGAGGAAGGCACATCTCAGAGGCTAAGTTCCTCACATCCAAGTAGAAGGGTGAAGGACCAGGAAGGTGGTCCACAAATAACTTCCCTCGGCCTCTCAGAAAGTCTGGCACAGCCAGCTTCCCTCGGGGCTCCGGAAGATCACTATCTCTGGCTGGGCAGAGATGTGACATGATCTGGTTTAGGTTTTTAAAGGGCCATCCTGGTTGCTATGCAAAGAATGTGTGAGGGAAGACAAGCACTGAGGAGGGTGCCGTGCCGGGGAGACATGCCTGAAGCTCGGGCTGGGGAGGCGATGATGGAGGAGGGGAGAAAAGAAAGAATGAAGGTCAATGCCTGGATTTTGGCTTCCATAGTTGGGTGAAAGGCGGTGGTGTCATTTACTGTGAGGGGAAGACCAAAAGTGGAACTTCCCCAAAAGTTTGGGCAGAAGCAGGAGTTGCATTTTATTTTTTCTTAAATTTTTTTAAAAAGATTGTATTTATTTATTTGACAGAGAAAGACACAGCCAGAGAGGGAACACAAGCAGGGGGAGTGGGAGAGGGGGAAGCAGGCTCCCCGTGAAGCAGGGAGCCCGACGGGCTCAATCCCAGGACCCTGAGATTATGACCTGAGCCGAAGGCAAATGCTTAACAAGTGAGCCACCCGGGCACCCAGGGGTTGCATTTTAGGCATGTTCACTTTGAAATGTCCACAAAACAACCAAATGGAGAAATCCAGTATATATTATTAACCCGCTGTTCATGGGCAAGAACAAAGCTAATAAAAATTCTTTAGGAGTGGTCAATGTTTCGACAGGATTTCGGGTGATGGAACTGGATGATACTACCTAGAGAGAGAATGCAGCTAGAGAAGAGGGGTCCCAGGACTGAGCCCAGGGGAGGGTCACACTTGAGGTCAAGCAGAAGGGAAACCAGCAAAGGAAAGAGGACTGGCGGGGGGGTGGGGGGTTGCAGAAAAGGAGGCAAGTGTCAAGAAAGAGACAGACTCAAGTAAGATGCAGAGAGAGCACTGATGCAGCAGTGCTGAAGACACTGTTGAGGCCACCGGGGGCCAGCTCTGTGAAGTGAAGACACTCCTGATTCTGGTCAGAGCAGGCTGCAAAGTGACGTGTGTCTGAAGCTGCATATGGGAAGAACCCGAGTACCTGTTTCAGGGCCAGTGGGGGACAGGGGATTATAACAGGAGGAAACCAGAAAGGACGGTGACAAAAGTGACAGGGAAAGGAGAGCACACTGAGCCCCTGGGACCTAAGCAAAGAAGGCAAGGGACAGGCCTGGGACTAAGCCGGATCTCACCTGACTCCAGAGACTTCTTTAAATATCTCTGACACTGACCCTCATCTTCTCCAAAAATTCAATAGCTGACTATCAAGTCCAAACCTGCCTGGTTTTCAAGGCCATTCTTTATCTAGTTCCACGGTAGTCACCCATTTCATCTACTTTTTTTTTTCTTTAAAGATTTTATTTATGTATTTGACAGAGAGAGAGAGAGCACAAGCAGGGCAAGCAACAGAGGCAGAGGGAGAAGCAGACTCCCCGCTGAGCAAGGAGCCTGATGCGGAACTCGATCCCAGGACCGTGGGATCATGACCTGTGCCGAAGCAGACGCTCAACCAGCTGAGCCACCCAGGCGCCCCTCATCTATTTTCAACAGCCATTTACAACTCTCAGTTGACCAACCTCTGCACTGCTTGTCCCTTCTATGCTACCTCTCCCAAATCCTGCTCATTCTTATGTTAGCTGGCAACCTGCCCTAACTGCTGGAGCCCCCAGCGATGCTGGCACAACCCCACACCTGCATCCCCATCCCCACATGATTTAAATGCTTACCACTCAATTTATTTCAAAATTATATACCATCTTTTAGTGTTCTCTGATTCTTGTGTGCCATATTTAAAGTGACCTTATGGTTTCAGTAAATGCAGAAAACAAAAAAATATTTATTTCCAAATTAAATGACTCTTGGATACCCAATTATCTACTTGGTAATTTGAGTTCAATTTTATATTATCTCACATATCTCGTAAGTTAATTCTTTCACCCTAATATTCCTCCACGGCTTAGAATTTTAAATGAAAACAAATGTAGTAGGAGAAAACTAGAAAGATCTGAGCAACAAAGATGTGATTCTGAACACTCATTTCAATATATGGCCTTTATTTATGTGAAAAAGGCATCTGGAAAGCAGTTAATGGCAAATAATGGAAAATGAAGAAAAGAAAGAGTGTACAATTTTTGGCTGTGGTGAAGAATTCATAATCTAATAGCTTACAGAGAGAGAGAGAAAGAGAAAAAAAGAAATTAGGCCCTCAAACATATTTTTCTTAGTCTTACCTAATTTATGTTAGATTTTAAAAGATTTTTTGTTGTTACTCCATTAGCCAAGAGTGACTAAATGGTATATATTTTTAAAAAATGTATTTATTTTTGAGAGAGAGCACAGTGGGGGGGGGAAGAAACCAAGAGAGCCTCTCAAGCAGACTCCCCACTGAGTGCGGAGCCTGACACAGGCCTCGATCCCAGGACCCTGACATCACAACCTAAGCCGAAATCAAGAGCTGTTCAACCGACTGTGCCATCCAGACGCCCCTGACTAAACATTATATTTAAAAAATATATCGTTTAGAAGTTACTCAATACTGCATTTCGCTTTTTGTCAAATACAGCAGAACTCCAACAAAAGTGTCTGTCATCGTTCTTGGAGAACGCATCAAGAAACAGAGGCCCTGGTTAACACAGTAACACGTTAATCCCTCAGATTTCTTGCCAAGTTAATTTCGTGAAACCTAATAAGCTGTTGTCCTGAGAGACGGTGGGAACAAAGAAAAGAAATAGTGAGGTTTTTGTTTTTGTTTAAAGATTTTATTTATTTGAGAGAAAGATAGTATAGGTGGAGGAGGGGCGGAGGGAGAGGAAGAAGCAGGCTCCCCGTCCAGCGGGGACACGGGGCTCCATCCCAGGACCCTGGGACCATGGCCTGAGCCGAAGGCAGACGCTTAACTGACTGAGCCACCCAGTCGCCCCGAAATGGTGAGTTTTTAAAAAGAAAGAAATTAGAATTACCCTATTCTTTTCCAAAAGTCAGGAAAATGAAAATAGTATTTTCTGTGGTAGAGACTTTATTTTCTTCCCAACAGTTCAAAGTACCGTACAGGAAAATCTACTTAACATGGAAAGCCAGAAACTGCACCTGGGGTGGGGACAAACCATATTTGGATTGTCTTACGCTTTATTAAAAAATAAGACATCTCATCAAAGAATAATAGCTGCTTTGAGTCATATACTATTTGAATGAACTCATACTGGCATAAGTTTTACTTTAATTTGTTTTATAAACTTTCAGGGAGACAAGAACTACGTCTAGGATTTTATAACCACAAAGTTAGACTATTATTCAGTATGTTAAAATACAAGGTCACAGTTCCAAACAGGTTTATTCAATAGTGAGTCTGCCATCCACTAAATAATTTGCCCATATCCAGTGTATGTTTTCCTGTATCTACACTGTGACTAAACCCTGGCAATAAGCCACAAACAAAAATGGGGATGAAATACCACTTCAGTTTATTATTATACTGGACAATTCCTAATCCAGTGGTTTATCTGGAAAAAATGGACAGAGTGAGCTGCTAGTCACTGTTGAGTGCAGCAGCAAAGCTTTTGTTCCTTCTTCTATTGTTTCTACATTCTTTAATCACCCTCTTTATAAATACTAGCAAGCTCCAAGAGGAAATGTTTACTGAGCAATAAACACTCCATTTGTTTTTGAGAACTGAATCAACAGAGGCATTATGAAATCTAGATTAACTACAACATTTATACAGCACATTTGGTCTGAGGAATTCAAAGCACTTTATAAAACATAACAGTCTCCCTGTAAGAGTAATTACTGTAAGGTTTCCTTTACTCCATGGAAAACCATCTTGGGATGGGTCAAGTCCAAGGGTAACTACCACGGAGAGGGTATGGACATTTTCTCCCCTTTCCATTCCAGGCTTCAGCCAGTGACAGGTGGAGTAAAGCTAGAAGGGGTGCTGGAGATCAGCTGAACCTTCCACCCAGTTCAGGAATTCCTTCGATTCATTACATCTACCTGGACGCTTAGTGGGAGGGGAGGTCACAGAGCTACTAGATCTGAGACATGCTGGACGCAGGGATCCCAGGTTAAGCATCTCTGGAATTTAACGTGAATTTTTAAGCCAGCAAATCTACTCAGTGGAATTCACATATACTCAAGCATATTTCATTATCCTGACTGCAAGACACTTATGTATAACTGACTGAAACTTGCAACTACCATTTCTTTCAACACAGAGACATTAATACATAGTCCATGTGTCTCACTCTTTGCTCCAATAGATTCTTAAACATGATGTCTACCAATGACTCTACCAGTCAAAAAACAAAATGAAACAAGGCAGCTCATTTTTCCATCACCAGTCTTCTAGCCCCTCTCTTTCCCAAAGATCTTACTGATAATACACGGATTACTCGAATGCCACCAAAAGCCTAATCCTTCAGAGACCCTTTCTGTGGTAACAATTCATTGAAATTTATACAAGTTAAATATAATTACACAACTGAGATTTATGTGTTTAAACAGTGACACTTTTAAAAAATTATGGGTGGCACATTCACATGAGATGATGCCACCATAAAAGTGAACTATTCTATAGTTTTGATAGACAGATTTTTATTTATTTAAGACTTCATGCCTTTTTGTAAATCCTAGCTGGTGCCAAATCAGATTAAGTAAGATACTAACCTGCCATTTAAACCTCTGCTGATGGTTCTTAACCATCCAAGTTTTCCTATTTAACATCCAAGTTTCCCTATTTCTAGGGAAATGTAAACAATAACCTGAGATGAAAATAATATCAAGAATGGCATTCTTTCCTTTAATACTTATTTACTGAGCTTCTGCTCTGTAAAAGGTACTATTTGAAAAGAAAGAAAAAGAAAGAAAGAAAGAAAAAGAAAGAAAGAAAGAAAGAAAGAAAGAAAGAAAGAAAGAAAGAAAGAAAGAAAGAAAGAA